>NC_135497.1:117853743-118153743 GCF_052857255.1 Amblyomma americanum | reverse complement strand
GTTTGATCGCCGAAACTACGACCTTCTTCCGGGAGCATCTGCTCCGACCGATTTGAAAAGAGGTACGAAAATTTTTCCGGCAGATTACGTGGTACCGCTGCCTCCGTTTCCAGAACGCCAAACGGCCCTCTGTTCTAACTCGTGCAATCAGCAAGCATGCGCTATTCTCTTCGGCCACCTGCCTAATCCCTGCACATTCCCCAGTAAAATCAGCTGCGTTCACGTACGTGGGGTGGATTACGTCCATGGTGGCCGCGGAGTCCCTCAGAACCCGGCACGGTTTTCCATTAACCTGCATGTCTTTCAGGTATGGCTCTAGCAGGCGCAAGTTCTCATCGCCCGCCTCCACCAAGGACAGAACGATTTCCTGCTTCCTGCAAGCGTGGGCGAAGTGACTGGGCTCGTGACAACGGAAACACACTGGTTTCTTTCTGGCTTCAAAAGCCTTATTCCTCTCTTTTTCGGTCGCCCCTTTTGGGGGGTTGCTTGATTCTGCTTTGTGGCCCTCGTTCCGCTCCCAGTTGCGGCTTGCTGCCCCTTCTGTCTGGATCCGTGGAAATTTTTTTTCTGCTTTGGGGCTTACGGAAGCACGCGCACCCTCTGCTGCGCGCTTGGCATGGAACTCTTCGGCCAGCTCTGCTGCACTTTCTAGGGTTTTATTTCCCGGCCTGTCCTGCACCCACAAGCGCATTTCTTCCCTCAAAGAGCCAAAAAACTGCTCCAGGCAGATCACCTCTATTACTTTATCATGAGTTCCGTAAGCCTGTTCTCCCTTTAGCTATTCCTTCAGGTCTGCCGTAAGGTTATACGCAAAATCCGGAAATGACTGGTTAGGCTGTTTTCTGGCTTCCCTGAAGCGGCGCCGAAAGGCCTCTGCGGACAGGCGATACTTTTTTAGAAGAGCTGCCTTTACTTTAGTATAGTCTGCCGCCTCTTCTTTTGCCAGACGCGCGAGTACTTGGGCCGCCTCACATGGAAGAATGGTCAGAAGTTTCTGCGGCCAAGACTCGGTCGGGAACTCGCAACTTTCACATGCCCGCTCAAAGTTCACGAGAAAGAGCCCTATGTCCTCTCCAAGTTTGTACGGTTGCAAGAGGTCCTTTATTTTTATTTTTGATGCTGCCTGGCTTGCCACTGTGTTCGGCACCTCTAGCCTAGTGCGTTCTGCCTGTGCAGCCTGACCTATCTGTAGATCGAGCCGTTTTTTCTCGATCTCTCTTTCATGCTCTTCGCGCTTCCTTTCGTGCTCCCTTTCCTGCTCTTCGCGCTTCCATTTTTCTTCATCCTCTCGCTTCTTTTGTTCCCTTTCCTTCTCAAACTTCTCCTTAATTAGCTCCCAACATTCTACTATCTCCTCCACGTCCGCACCGAAATCCTCAATTGCCCTAATCAATTCAGGTTTTCTACGGATCCACCCACATACAATGGCCAATTCCCCGCATACGAGAACTAGGTCTGGTTTGCGCCGCTTCTTCCAGTCCATGACTATTTAAGCAACGGCAAGTCTCTACTCACGTGGTCAGAGGAGCCCCAGCTGCATCTTATACCAACCTTCGATTACCTAGGCTAACAATTTTCCAAAGTTGTAAAACCTGGCAATGCTCCAAGAGAAAGACCGCGCACTTACCATACCAAAGTCAGGACCAGGCGCAGACCATCCCACCGCTGCCACCAGTTGATATGCTTGGGTATCGGGACCGAGGTCTTCACCGCATGACGATGAACTCTGCAGACGACGGAGGGAAGCCTTCAGGAGGGTTGGTAAACTTGAAGGTTTATTTACATATTTACCACAGAAGCAGGGAGACCAAAAGTCAGAGATGAAGTGCTGTGAAACCAGCCAAATTGCGGCTTACAGTGGATATTCCCTAGGCACCTAGCTAGGGAAACCGGTGGCTGATCAAGCGTCCAATGGGCAGACACACTCTTCATAGTCTCCGCCCTAACCCCGTGACCGCTCCGCCCTCACAAACACGTGCACAGGCGATAAGGAATCTTGGCGCCTTGAGGTCCTGGAATGCGGTTTCCGACGGGTTGACCAGGTGCATAAGGTCGTTGGCTTTGTAGGCGGTGATCCCCTCCGTGGAAAGATGCGTCCTGACGGTCCCGGTGAATTCCAGAGGGTAAGATGAATCAGCCGTGTCCGCCCCCGCTTTGTCTGGCCGCGCAGGTGCAAGCGAGCGAGGAGGGTCCGGTGCCTTTGTACGGGTCTTTCAGCCGGTCCACGCGAGGGCGCAGTTCGGGAGAAACGCCGCATTCCATACTCCGGACGAAGGGATGAGAGGCCTTTCGTCAAACCTCGCCATCGCCAGGAGCCGTTCCTAATCCTCTTCTCAGGACGACAGCACCTTTGGTCAAACATAGTTCGATGGCGCCTGCCGGGATCCTCTGTTCCCGCTGTCGGGGCCTCCGATCACAACAATGTATCCTGGAACTTTTGCTCCCTCTGACCTTGACTAGACACATTGACAGTCTGTGACATGAGGCTTTGTACTGCAATGTCTTCTCTGCGTGAATCTTGTATCCCGTACATCGAACTCAAGCTGCATTTTATTTCCAGAACTCAACTCATGGCAACAGATGACACTAAATGCCCAGCCTTTCAGAAATTTCCCAAATACGTACCGCTAAAATAACGAATGTCTTATAACCTTTAATAGATTCTCGCAGACCACACCAATCGCACAGATAACATGTAGGGGCTGACATCTCGACGTACATCATTGAGGAAATTTCGCGGGATGTGGGTTTCGAAAGTTTTTTTTTGCTGTGCGACCGAGCGAAGGAGGTCAACACAAAGCACGTTTCCTAAAAACTGACCAGCGAGGCAGCACAAAAATTATGTTCCGTGAATGCACATCTCGTAAACATTTGTCGTTGACTGTTCAATGTGCGCGTACATATCTAATTACGGATTTCAGTCGCTGGTAGACGGCAGACCGCATGCTGCTTTGCTTAGGTACGGTATATGTTACGTGGGGTTTAACATCTCCAAGCTACACACGGGATATGAAATGGAGTGCACCGGTTAAAACCGAGCACTGTTGTTCCTTAAAGGGCAGCGACGTCGCTCAGCTCACGAGCGTTCTGGCATTTGCCCTCCATCGACATGCGGCCGCCACGGCCAGGATTTCTCCTACGTCTTGTCGCTTACCTGGTCCGGCTACCTGCTGGCGAAGATCTTGTAACGCACTTTTTTAGCGGCCAGCTTTTCACGAAGAACACGTGAAGGATGGCGCGATACCAGCGGCACTTTTCTGCTGGAACATTGCCACAGCAAGATGAGCTGGCACGTCTTCGTTGCGGAGACGAGATTCCTGGCTGCACGTGGATGTGCGCGACCTGCGGAATCGCGTGACCGTCCTCCTCTTCGATGTCGATGGGTGCTGCCGCGTGCAGGGATTCCGTCCTTGCTATTGAAACTGCAACAGTTTCCGATCGCTCTATAGTATAGTAGAGAGGAAAAAAATTTAGATTACATTTAAAAAAGCTGTGAACGATGAGAAGCGTAAATTGTGATTATAGACGACGGTGAGATGATGCTGGTGATGACGATTCTATTTGGCTGAAGAAATTTTAGGCATACACAACGTATGTCTGGGGTTTAATTCTGATAACGTGGTGAGCAAATGCGCCCTCGCATTGGATGTAAGCTTTGAGGAGGATGCGTGATTCATAAAAACCAGAACCCATCAAAAAGAAAAAGAAAACCGAAAGAAAAGGAGCTTCTAGAAAAAATAACAGAGCTATCACATACAACCATAGAACTAGAGACGAAACAAAGCACACAAGCGTCTCTCGTTCTTTGTTAGCGCTGTTATTTTCTATTACCGGGAATTACCAAATCGCCCAAAAGGTAGGTTTAATGAAGATTGTTTTCGCTGCTGACAAGCATGCGTCTCGGAGGACTTGCTGGGATTCATATCGAGAAAACACGCAGCATAGAAGAAAAGGTTAAGAAGCGTTTAGGATTGGGCAAGTTGGTCAGATATGCTAAATGGAAGAATTGCGCAGCATCAAGTAACGAGGACAGCAGACGCTTGTGCATGTGTGTGCTCTCCTGCTGTCCTCGTTGCTTTTTGCTGCGCCATTCCTCCCTTTAGCGTAAAAGACAGGGACGCAGCGAGAATCGGCACGACAGCACATCAACTCGCTCATCTGTCTCTACTTGTTTTGGAATTTATGCTGGGGCTTCACTACGAGATAAAACATGAAGGGCAATGAGGCGCTTTGTCAAGTCGTTCGTGCCTTGTCTCGTCTCTTTGCATTGCTCTTTCTCAGTCCCGTCTTTCGTGCACTGTGCCTTAATTTAGTACCATGTACCGACTAGCCCAGACAAACACCTTATTGCAAGCCTGGTGCGTCGGGAACTTAAGGGGACCGAGGATTTAATACCATTCACGGGAGATTAAGGCGTCGATTGCCAGCAGCAATCATGCGCTTGATTGGCGGTGATACCAGGCCTCACTCACACTTCGTAAGTAAGCGATGCCGGGACACCAACGGGTAAGCAAGTACGCCGAGTGTACAACAGGCATCGTTGGCAGTTAGCCAGAGTGAAGTGAACCAGAGGTCACTCTACGATCACGCAACGCCACTGTAAAGCGGGTGTTGGTGGGGTCACTGAGGCGGGGTGAAGCCGAACCAGAGAGCAGTCTCAGCATTGGCTGGCAGAGCGGGTTAATGATATCCAATTCGAAATCAAGAGAAAGAAATGGGCTTGGGCAGGGCATGTGATGCGAAGGCAAGATAACCGTTGGTCCTTCAGGGTAACGGAGTGGAATCCAAGAGAAGGCAAGCGTAGCTTGGGGCGGCAGAAGGTTAGGTGGGCGGATGAGTTTAAGAAGTTCGCGGGCATAGGGTGGGCGCAGAAGGCAAAAGACCGGGTTAATTGGAGAGACATGGGAGAGGCCTTTGCTCTGCAGTGGGTGTAATCAGGCTGATAATGATGCTGGTGATGACAGTGTGAACATCATTGAAAACTGTTCTCTGCATTGTAAGTGAATCTAGGAATAAATACCTGGGGCATAATGCAAGTAATGGATGAATGCAGTCACAGGCTTTGTGAATATCACGAACTATTGCTCCGTCTCGATTTCGGCTTCTCCTTGCGTGGCGCTAGTGTACGATTACCTAAAAACCTGTGCTTTACTATTAAAAGTGCTTCGTACAGTTTGCTCACTTGTACAAAAAGAACTCGTTAAGCGCGGAAAGTGGAGCCACTGATACGCGATCACACAAAGATCTCATGATTATTGTTGTATTTACTCTTGTCTATTTCTAGCCGTTTCTGGACTCATAATTTTTTTATTAGCACTCTTCTTCCCAGGAAGAGTGCATATCAAAGCTAGCTGCTGCCACTGGAGACAGAGGTTGAGCTCGGTACCATGGCGGTGCTCTTCCTATGAACAATTTCCATTTGCATCGCACGAAGTCGTTACCTCTTCTGTACCGCTGCGCAAAACTCGGAAACAGTAAAGCAGGGCACTGTGCGAGATTTTGTGCGACTTTTTCCTGACGTATAAATATTAGATTTAAGAGCGGTGGGAAGGGGTTCCTTTGATAAAAACAGTGACATTCATCTTTAAACGCAGAAATTTCCTGGTCTGTATTCAAGTTACTGTATTAAAGGAAGGGTTTCAGTTTCAGGCTAGAGACACAGGGAGAAAAAAAAACTTTAATTAGGTGATGAATTCGCAGGAGCCGGGTGGTCGGGGCCCCTATTCCAGTCCTCCGCTGGCGGCAGGGACAGACATGCCAGAGACACTGGAGGGAACCATCCTCTGCCCACCCCCTTCCCAAGAGCACCTTTCATGTTTCAGTGATATCCGCTCTTTCCGAAATGACGCTGAGACACTCCTTAAAGACGGGCCGGGAAGCCGACAATACCGGGCGTTGTAGTACTCCAGCTAAATTCCACTTTACGCGTGTTCCTTATAGGAGGCTGGGGGTTCAAACCTGCCAGTTCACTGCCACAGTTGTCAGGGATTGTACCACAGTTCTGCCATGCTCAGTTCATAGGAACAAGAAAGGGACAACTTGAAACAGATTGTTGAGGAAGTTCACATCTCACGTGTGCAACCCGATGAATGTGTTAGCTCGACTTCTGTCTCTATTCTCCAAAAAGAATGGCTTTCCTTATCACGAAACTTTTTCGTTGCTTTTCCCTTTTCTTTCGGTATGCATTTTGCGTCATTTATGCTGCGGTCTTTCATGTCTTCACTTCCACGTGCGGTTGTCGTCTTACAAGTTTCGGAGCTGGTTTGTTATCCTTTTCATGTACAAATAGTATCGTTTATGTTGAGCCCTTTCATTTTTTCATTTCTTCACTTTCACGTGCAGGTGTCTTCGCCGAAGATCTTTTCTTGTTTTACTGTTTATGTCTTCATCTTATCTTACAATTGGTTATAGGGTCACACACGCAATCTATCTATAAAAACGATAATGTTTTTCAGTAAAATCTGTTTTATTAAAGCTCTGATTTGACGCCTGCCTCCGTCCCATGTCTGTTGCGGTTTTTACTCGTTGTGTCTTACCAAATGGCCTACAACGTTGCCCTCGTAAGGTGTTAAGGGGTGTACACACTGCGATGACATAACTGATAAAACACGCGTGAAATATCTTACTACTCGGTCCAGTTCCCGAACGATGTCCGAAGCAGTAAGTGTCACTCAAGTGGTTTTAAAGCGCAAGATTACGCACTAGGTTTCACTCGCGCCCAGTCACATCATGGGCTGCGAGTAGTTTGGCAGTGCGGGGCATGTGTTGGTACAGTCCAGCCCTCCTTCATATCACGTTCAAGTTGGCGGTGAAGTATCAGGCGCGACAGCGCATGATACTCTCTCAATCCGTCAATCAATGGAAGCTTTATTTCCTCATAGAAGAAAAAGTTCCACAAAATATTTGGACCTATAATCTACATGGCTAGAATACGCTCCAATACAAAGAACATATTTGGGCAATCGTGTAAGAAATGTGTAAGCTTAGATTTCAGCAACATTCAAAGAGCAAAAATTGCAGGGAACGCTTAAGCTTCGCCTTAAGGATATGACCCGATAGCGCAATGGGCTAATTCAGTTGTATGCAGATCATTCTCTACTCTGCATTCACAGATCCCTGGGAGTCCCCACACCCCTCCTGGCGCAGTATTGCAGAGGTCAAGCGATGCGCCACTGCCCTGCGACGGCAGGTGCTCCCAGCGGTCCTGCAGTGGGCGTGGTCAGGCTGATGGTGGCGATGATGAAAGATGTTTTCATAAAAGGCTTGGGCGGAAGCTGGACCACTTCACAGTCTCGAGCCTGAAGCTGAAATTGTTTCATTAATGCAGTAACTTGAACACCCCCTAAGAAGGTATACGTGTAAAGATGTGAAGAAAATACTATGACACCCCGTTTTGATCGCTTATAAATGTACCAGGTATATATCGGGCAAAAGTTAAGCAAGATCTGATCTAGTGTCCTGGTTTACCGTTTCCTAATTTTGGCAGCGGTAAAATGTGATGACGGCTTCGTGCGGTGAGAGCGGAATTACAGTCAACCGCACTTATAACGGCCGCAGTTATAACAAACGCTCGCTTATTACGATCCACGGTGGAACTACCGTCAAAATATGCATTACGGCTATAAAACTGCGTGTCAGATAAAACAACCATGGCCGCCCCACTCAGTTAGAGCGATCAAAAAGAAGCTGTAAACTTCCCCTGCTGTCAAAAAAAAAAAACGCGCGCTTTGCGTCAGTCCGGAGGTCGTCTCCCAGTTCACGTGATCCCTCCACTCAATAAAGCTCAATAAAGTGTCGTCCCCCCCCCCCCCCAAAGAAAAAAAGAGTAAAAAAGCGCGATTAAAACTTAGCGTGCCCAGACAGGCTAAAAGGCACAATCGGTGCATTCGTGTGTGCCGGCTGCACAAAGCGTCTTAAACTTAAAGCAGAAGCGCGCTAAGCCCGACACAGGGGCAGCATTGAAATCGAAGCTACTGCGAACAGCCGGTGACAAACCAGCGATCTGAGACGTTTTTAAACAAGTTACATAAATTCACGAGGTCCTCCTGGCTCATCCGGACACGTGTCATGCATCGCCTTCGCAAAAGAGAATCCGCCTTCTGCGCTACCGCCGTGTGCAATAAGCGTACAGACGGCTGGCTTACATGAGAAGCAGTACCTTCATTTCGACATCCTTAGAACGTCGCAGAGGGACCAAGACGAGCGTGTCGACCTACCGTAAAAAGTTTCCGCCAACGCTTCAATCGCTCTCGTAAAAGCTGGAGAACATAGAAAGTGGCTTGATTGAGTCTGTCTCCCGGAAACAAACGTTGTTCAACTGGGCTTCATAAAGAAATAAGGGCCACATTTGTCCAACTGTATGTTTTTTGCAGTACTAGGGCAAGCCCACTTATACAACGAACGCAATACGCGTGACCGTCACGTTCGTTGTAAGTGGACTAGACTGAAGTTCATTGGAAGAGCACTGCTTCGGTACCCAGCTCAACCTGTGCCTGCAATGGCGACAGGTAGCTTTGAAAATAACGCATCCTGGGTTAACGATTGTTAATAACTTATGATTCAATAAAGAACTAGAAATAGACGATAGTATCTGCAGCAATCTTCATGAGACGTTTGCTTGACCGCGCATCTATATGGCTCCACTTTCCTCGGTTTGCGAGTCCTTCGCGTACAAGTGATCCAATTGGCCGAAGGAGCAGGCGACAGCATTCCGACCCACCCGAAGCAATTTTATTAGCAAAACAAAGGATTATATATATATATATATATATATATATATATATATATATATATATATATATATATATATATATATATATATATATATATATATATATATATATATATATATATATACCACACTATAGCGCCACGCAAGGAGTAACCGAAACCGAAACGAAGTAACAGTTCACGATATTCACAATGTGAGTGGCTGCATTCATACGTTACCTGCATTATGCCCTATAGTATTCATTTCTAGCTTCACTTGAACTTTAGGGAAGTTATGGATTGTCGCACGAGCCAGAAGAGAGGAAAGCGTGTAGAAGTGGGCCGCGACGAGTGCAATGCTCCCGTAGCCGACAGTGTCGAAACAATGGGCAATCGTATGAGTGAGGAAAGAGGGCAGCATACAGAAGTGGGCCTTCATAAATGCAGAACTCATGGACCCTACTTTGTGAGGACGATGGACCGTCGTGCCAGCGATTACACGGGGCGGCGTACAGAAGTAGGCCGCGACCAGTGGAGAGCTCGCGCATACGACTTTTCGGAAACGATGGACCGTCGTGTCAGCCCGGACACGAGGTGACGTACAGAATTTTTTTCCGGGAGAGACGAGAGCCCTCACAAATCATGACCACGTTTAACCCAGGTCAGAAGAAAATCGCGTGTGACAATACTTGTACCAGACGTCTATCTTTCCCGCGAAAAATATGGATCTTAAACGCTTGCGGCGGCCGCGCTGACCAAACTCTCACAACAGCTGACCCCCGGAATCTGCTGTTGGCAGCATCTGGCCCGTGACACTCTTCTCGAGTAAATGATACGCAGCTGGAAAACGCTGATTGCGGAAAAAGTAAAAAAAAAACTCGCTCATGCCCTCTGAGAAAGACTTTGCCACCCATGACCCCGAGAAGAATCGTTGAGCGGTGAGTAAAATTTACGTCAAGGCCGCCTATTTGTGCGCCATTTTCATTCAATAGGCGATCGAAGTTTTGCCCATGGTTTGGTGGGGAACATGCCACTAAGATCCAGAATGGCGAGCTTGGCTTCAAGGACCAAAGGCGTTTCTGCTTCTTTGCAGACGCTGAAACGTCACACTCGTAACCGTGTTGGTCAGCACCTTGACCCCCCTCCCCGCGGTCCTTTGTCTTGCGCGCCTTCTGTCCGTTGAGCGAAGTTCGACTGGGCGCTGTTTGAGATCGCTCACACCCGATAACACGTGCATGCGCAGAAAATCACGATATCAATTTCGTTTTGAACGTTGCGCTCTGTATATGCGTGTTACGCAGTTGCTCGGCATTCGTTTCCCGGCCCTTTCGCTCATCCAGCTGCGATGTCTCCCTCTGCGGCTTTCTTGCGGCTGGCGCACCGAGATGTGTCGAGAACTCTACGAACAGAATAGGCAGCTCTATTTCAGCTGCCATGGTTCCTCATTGTTGGATGGGAGCAATAAAGTGTAGTAATAACACGGGGCTTCCAAACGCGACGCAAAGCAAAGATGGGGTGCTTGTCAAACTTCATGCTCTCGCAACATAGCTTGGCGGCAAAGCATAGCGGCGTTTTTACTGTCTGACCTCGCAAAAAAAATATTACGTATGAGTATGCGGATGTCGAAAACGGACGCACTGACTGAAATAGGAGGTGGTGGCAATGAATTTACTTTACATTTTCTGTTTACTTTTTCTTCTCTTTCTCTTGTGCCCAGGAACAAAATCCTGGGATAGATTTTCGAAGAGCCGTTTTACGCCGACCTAGCAACCCGAGCTCAGCCTAACTTCAACGGGCCTTGTCACAACCTTGTGCCCATCGGTGGCATATCACCTACCAAGGTAGACAATTATGCTGATGGTAAGCCGCTCCAGAGTCCGAACACGTGGGCGTAGAGTTGGCCGCAGCTTGCGTCGATATACACGCGTGAGCTGTCAACGCAGCTTCGCTTGCTTGGGTGTCATGATTCTTCCATAATAACGTTCGTTCGCAGTTTCTTGGTGGCACAGTGAAAACGTGTTACAAACAAGGTCGAAATAGCTTTCCTCGTCTTTGAGAGTAAGCACGCAATGGAAAGCTTAATTAACGAGCTACTAAACGAGATTACTCTAACGAAGACTTTCTTTATCGGTATGCAGTCAGCGGTGTGCGTTAAATGTACAAAAAATTGACTCCGTGGAGGTATTACTGGTTTTCATTTTGCCCTGCGTTCCATGCCTATATTTGTCGTACATTTTCGAATTTGTACCAAAAGTATTAAATCTCGCTTTTACAAAAGAGGAACAAAGGGAAGAAAAAGATGTTGCCAGCCCCGACATAGCTGTCTAATACCTTAAGCACTCGAGGGCGGCCGGCAGAAGTGAAGGGACAGAGACACAATTGCAAGTGGAAATTACGAGGCCAGGAGGAAAGAAATAAACATAAAGTTTGTGCCTTTATGTAACCCTACCGAGCACCCGTGTTAGGCTCGAAGAGCTTCCAACGTGCACGTTACGTACGCCTTACACAAAAGCTTCAAACTCACGAAACAGGTAACCTCCATGCTAAGCATGCGGGGACGAGCTCAGAGCAAACCACACCCTATTTTCGTGTAAACGTCTGAAAGCATGGAAAAATATTTCGCGTAGTTTTACTCCCATCACATCCCCTTTAACACAATCTTGATTTTAATAGAAAATCAACTTTTAGAAGCTTCATGAGTTTTTGGGTTCGTAGAAGAAGATGTGCTTCGATGCGAGCCGGCATCGAGGCACCCTACGCCACAGCTAAGCGAACACCCGCTAGAAGCAAAGCGCGCATCGCAGGCAGTGCGCCATCTGTTTGGAATTGCCCGGCCTATACTTCCGTTAATACCTTTTTGTGGGACAGTCAGTGAGGCGTCATGAAGAGGTGCAGGGCCAATGAAACAAGCACGACATAGACATAAAGGAAACAATACTTCCCATCCTGTGACTCGCCATATGCTATACTATATGCGCATGTTTGAGAGTAACCATGCCCTCTGCGTAGGCGGCCTGGACTTCCTGATTACATTGACTTTTGTATAGATCTGTGTCTGTGTAGAACTCTTCGGTTAAATTTATTATCTAATCCATATTGATTACAACGTTGCGCTTTGTGTTTTAACGGTAACAGCTGATTTGTGCCTGTGCCTAGTTTTTGTTTTGGGTTTTAGGCTGCCTTCTTCCTTTAGATTATGCTGCCAGTTCTGTTCTGTTCTTGGTCTAAGGGGCTTTAATGCTTTGGCGTTTCTTAATCACATCTTGAGTCTCCAGGGGGAGTTGTCCGGTATCCTGTCAAACCTTCCTGCCATCTTCTTCTACTGCGCACTCCGTAGTAATAGCTGTGGGAGCCGAATATCTGTTCTGCAGACCAGACATTCGTCTTCGCGCGATTTTGTGCTCTACGCATGCGTAAGAGTGCAGCGCAGCCATTTCCGGTTGCTCCTTCCGGCTGGTGTGGAAGCTTCTATTTTGATTTGAAATATTTCATGTGCATGATAATTAAAGGTGACACGCACTGGCAGAGCATTCTTTTGCGCACAGATAGTTGTAAGGACATAAAAAAGTCGGGCGGAAAATATATTTCGGGAGACTGGTTGAAACGGCCATTTTGCCTAAAAAGCACCTCGGAATGCTACCCAAAAGGTAACTTCTCCACAAGTGCATGTGAGAATTTTCGTGCCATTTACGCTTGGTGAACAAAAAAAGACAAGAGAAAGTATCAGCAAAAAAAAAACAGATTGGAATCATTACGTAGTATTAACCAATTGCGCAGCATAGGCAATGTGAATGGCGGATTTTTACTTACCCGTTCTCAAAAATATTGCCGTATATTCGCGGATGTGCAGAAAAGCGGATCGCCCCTGTGCAGATGCTTGGTGATCTGCAGCGAGAAACTGAATTTTTCTTTGCCCCTTGCCGCTAACAAGCTGATGAGCTTCCACCTCTCTAGGTTGTTCATTTCGCTGCGAAGCCTAGGCTCATTCGAGACATTACCAACCTGTGGTCGCCACAATGCACCTTTTCGAGGTCCTCACATCCTGCACAATGCCAGGGTGAGCGCAGATTATGATATTTATTTCATTTTAGGTCTCACCGTTGGAGGCCGTCCACGTCGACTTCCAGTTCTGTCGTTTGCGAAAACATTATTTCTTCATCCATAAACTGTTTCTCTGCGAACTCTTGTAACACCTCCCATCTGCTATAACTAGCGGCTATGCCATGGTCACCGAATACCTTGTCAGGCTTGTCTGCAGACAGTCGCTTGGCCCCCATGCGCTGCTGTTTGCAATCCGTGTGGCCAATTGAATTGTTAATCTAAATTTTAAGATGGAAATTGTGTATGTCTAAATGCTTCAGAACATGCGCATCAGTTTACCCCTGGATGCTTCATAGAATGCGTTTCAGTTTACCTGATGGAACTGTCAATGGAATAAGGAGAGGAGAATGATTGACTATAAGGTTCACTTCCAAGGCGGAAAAAGAAAAAATGAAATTGTCATTTGGCATTTACAATTTGGTTGTTTCGTTCTGCGATATTTTATGTGTCTTGCTGAAGCCACTGACCGTGCACTGTCAAAAAAGAAAAACACTTGACTGTTGCTAAAGAGTGAGGCAAGAAATCCAAGCTGAAGACAGAGATGTTAAGACAACTCCAAAAATGACATCAATCCACTCTATGCTGAAACATCAGTGCAGACTAGCCGATGGCTACAGAAGGACAGTACTCTGTAGAAGAGTTGGTTCAGACATCTTCCTTGGCGATATGACGTTCTCATCGGTGGCGAGCAGTGTTTATTTAAACAGCAACTTTTGCGCGGTTGTGTAAAATGTTGACGTAATGAATGATTAAAACAGTAACGATCTTCAGGCTACTCCTCGCTTCGCCGGAGAAGTGCACAAAAACTTCAAGACTTCACAGTTGCGGAAATTTAAAATTCTTGCCGTCTTCGCGCACATACTGCCGCTCGTCGTCCGACGCCGCCAAACAACGCTTCTTGGGTTTTTCCTACAGGCAACCTTTTCTTCGCTGTAAATGTAATGGTGCCGTAGCACACGGCATCAATGCAGCCCCTGGTCATGCTGTGCACATCGGAGAGACCTAAATACGCCTTCATTAGTCGATTATGTCACGAATTGAAATACTAGCACAAAAACACCCCACTTCATTTCGCTCCCAGTTTCACACATCTTCAGTCGCCCTGTAAGCTAAACTGGCAAGCTTTTCTTTCTAAGAAAAGCTGCCCTAATCCCCCAGGGTGGATACATGGTTACGTAGTTGTTGCAGTGAAACACGCTAGTTCATAAAATGTGCAAGCAGTGACAGTATTAACCTCTTTTGTAAACTGTGAAATTTGGCGTGGGTTTTACAGAGAACACACATGTCGTCCACTTGGTCGTCTCTAGTCTCTAGCGTTGTAGCATATATCCAGCCCCAAAATGGCAGGCGCCATGGTAAAGCAGCTGACAGATTTTGCCAATCCGTTCATTGCAGATATATGTGGTCTTCTCGTTGCTGCGTTTCAGTGGCCTTAGTTTCAACAGCAATGCTTTGTGCGCATACTGATTTGCTACAAATTTTCCCATGCCGACCGCTAACGAGCGCCCCTTTGAAGCCACGGAACGAACCACCCATGATTCCTGTGACAACACGATCCCTCATGGCCAAGTCGATGGGATAGTTGATCTGTTCAGAACACAGTCATGCAGCTATATTTATCGCAGTGAAAGCGCTCCTGTGGTTAGAAGAATATTCTCAACATATTTATGTGCGTGGCATTTTCAGTGTGCTGCAGCTGTATGGTGCGCCAACCAGCGTACTGCGATCCTTAACTGTGTGAATGAGCGTCAAGTGAAACAGCAGTCGTCATTACTGTTGACGCCCTTCAGCCCTTGAGCAGGACGGGCTTTACCTCAAAACCAGAAGGTTTATGGGGTCCAGTGCACCCATTAACAAGGTCCCTGGAAAGTGCAAGTCGAAAGGTTGCAGACTGTGCTCGAGCGCGTGCACGCAGAACGACTGCTCCTATGGCAATGCCCGCAGGGCCAGTCCCCCCCCCCCCCTCCCCCATCCACTTTGTCCTGACAGTCTGCTTTGCAGACCGCTCAGCCTGCCAGTCAGAAACCCTTGACCAGTAAAATACCACCCCCGTGCCTTTATTTTCCCCGTAAGGTTGTTACCAGGCCCAGGGTTCTTCTGCTCTGGCGGCGCGACGACAACATATGATCATAAGAGGCCTTATTCTCAGTAGCCGCCGATAGCGCTCTCGTGAATGTGTCAATATTGGCTGCAAAAGAAACGCACCAGTAGAAGTGCGGGATGAGATTCACGTCTTTAAGTGTTTGTGACGACAGCGCAAAGAAAAGTCAGCCTAAACAGCTGCGAGGCACGTTTAAAGCGACTACATCTGGTCATTCGATCGGAATGCTCTAACTGTAGTAGCGCCGTGCGCTGCCAATCTTGCGACATCCATTCTGGCCGATCTACTGTGCTTTTATTAATTATAGGCCACCCTTTCTGGCAGCCTTCTGGGTTACCGGCTTCTGCGCACCGGCGACTTCGGCGGCGACTCCGGGAGCACCGCGGCTGCTGGGAGAGCCGGGGTCTTAGGGAATGCCGGGGGTGCCGGGAGGGCCGGGACCGTCGTGAGGGCGAGGGGCGCCGAAAGAGATGAGGTCGGCAGGAAGGCGAGGGGTGCTGGGAAAGCCGCGACCACTGGGAGAGTCCGGGCCGCCTGGAGGGCCGGGCGTGAAGCGTGGGCCGAGTCCGCTAGGAGTGACAGGAGTGCCTGGAGGGCCGGGCATGCCGGGAGGGCCGGGGTCACCGGGATTGCCGAGGCCGCCGAGGGAGTGTGGGCCACCTGGAGAATTCGGGCCTCCTGAAGGGCCGAGCGTAGCGAGGGGACCGAGGCCTCTAGGAGGGCCAAGAGCGCCCGGAAGGCCTGGCGTGTCCCGAGGGCTGGGTGCACCGGGAAGACCGGGCGCGCCAGGAGGACCGGTGGCGCCAGGAGGGCCGCGGCCACTGGAAGGGCCGAAGGCGCCGTGAGGGGTGGGGTCGCCGGGAGGGCAGAGTCCTACGGGAGTGTCAGGGCCGCCTGGAAGGCCGGGCGTGACAGGGAGGACAGGGAGTGACAAGGAGAACAGGTTGTGCCGGTACGGGTGGGGGCACCGGGAGGGCCTGGCGTGCCGGGAGGGCCTGGGGCACCGGGATGGCCTTTGGCACCGGGAGGGCCAGTGCCGTTGGGAAGGCCGAGGCAGTCGTGAGGGCTGGGGGCGCCGAGAAGGCCAGGGGCGCTGCGAGGGCTGAGGCCGGGAGAGTACGGGCCAACTGGAGAATCCGGGATTCCTGGAGGGCCGAGAGTAGTGAGGGGACCGAGGCATGTAGGAGGGCCAGGAGCGCCCGGATGGCCTGGCGTGCCCGGAGGGCTCTGGAGGGCACCCGGAGGACCGGGGGCGCCAGGAGGTCCGCTGGCGCCGGTAGGGCCGCGGCAGCTGGAAGGGCCGAGGCCGCTGGGAAGGGCGAGGCCGTCGTGAGGGCCGGGGGCGCCGGGAGGGCCGGGGCCGCTGGGTAGGGCGAGGCCGTCTTGATTGCCGGGGGCGCCGGGAGAGGCAGGGCCGGATGAAGGGCCGGGCGTGCTGGGCGGGCCGGAGATGCCGGGATTGCCAATGCCGCCGGGTGGGCTGGGGTCGCCGGGAGAGCCGAAGTCGCTTGGAGAGTATGGGCTGCCTGGAGGGCTGTGCGTGCTGAGTGGGCCGAGGACACCGGGATTGCCGACGCCGCCAGGTGGGCTGGATGTGCCGGGAGCGTCGGTGCCGCCGAGAGAGCCAAGAGCGCCGGAGGGGCCAGGCATGTCGAGAGGCTCGGGGCCACTGGGAGGTCCGGACGTGGGGGGAGGGGCAGGGAGGACGGAGATCTCCAGGAGGGGTGAAGGCACCGGGACGGCCGAGGCTGCTGGGAGGGCTGGGGCACCGAGAGGACCGGGGCCGCTCGGAGAGCTGACCCTGTCGGGAGGGCCGAGACCACTGGGAGGGCCAGGGGCATTCGGAGGGTCGGGGCTGCCGGGGGAGTCAGGGGCGTCTCGAGGGCCGGGCTTGCCGGGACGACCTGTGGCGGCGGGAGGACCGGGGGCGCCGGGAGGGCTGGGGCCGCTGGGAGGGCTGAGGCCGTAATGAGGCCCGGAACGCCGGGATAGCCGAGACCTCCAGACGGGCCGGGGGTGCCGGCGGGGATGAGGTCGCCGGAGGGGCCAGGGCCGCCGAGAGGGCCGATGCCGCTGGGGGGGGGGGCAGGGCTTCAGGGCGGGTCGGGGCCGCAGGGAGAGTCAGTGCCGCCTGGAGGGCTGGGAGTGCTGATTGGGCCGGAGGCGCAAGGAAGGCCAAGGCCTGTGGAAGAGCCAGGGGCGCAGGTGGTGCCGGGCGGGCCGGGGCCGCCAGGAGCGCCGTGTACGCCAGCAGGGGTTCAGGAAGGGCCGGGGGTGCTGTGAGGGCCATAGACGCTGGGAGAGCGGGGTGCCTGCAGTGCAGGGGTTCCCGTTGGCGCCAGGAGGGCGGAGCCGCAGGGTCGGATGAGGGCCTGGGAAGGGCCTAAGGCGCCTGTTGGGCCGGGGGGTTTTGGAAGGCTTGATGCATTGGAGCCAGAGTGGAGGCCCCAATCTCTTGTCATCGTGGTGGGAAATAGATGGGACACAAGTTAACAGCAGTTCTACGTGTATTTAGAACCTTTTCCTCCACGGTTTTGGTGACAAGACAGGGACCCGGCAAAAGAGGACTTGGCAGCACGTCCTTCGATGGGAGAAACGGCGATCTTCAACATCCTTCACTCCGCGCGCCACCAGCGTCAATGTCTTTTTGCCTCAGCGCCACCTGGTATTCCTCCCCTCTTAAAAAAACACATACACGAGCACACACATGCACACTCAGGCACACAATAAAGGCTCAAAGTATCTGGGGGGTCATCGTGCAAAATACGGTTTCTTGCGTAGAACATGGAGGATCTCTGGACGGGACTTGCTGCCGAGCCCTCTGTAGCTGGGTCCCTGTCTTGTCACCAACACCGTGACAAATCTGGTGCAGGTGGGATCGATCTCATGTTCCGTACCCCAACGGCTAGCGGGCGCTTCGGTCCTATACCCATCCAGACGCCCGTACACCGTGCTCGCCGCCGGATACGAGGCTTACCACTCGAGACCCACCCATCCGCTATGTCCTTGGTGCACTTGGCACCTTCTCAATGCCTGGTACGACGACCCCAATGACTGGCGCGACCACCCCAATGGCTTGGGCGCCCACACCATACTTCACACTCCAGAACCCCCGCATCCCGAAGTCCTTCCACGGCGACCTCTCAGAGGGCATGGAAGTCTGGTTGCAGTCCTACGAGCGAGTTGCCGTGTTCAACCACTGGAATGACGCCGCCCACCGCAGAAACGCCTACTTCAGTCTAGACGACGGTGCTCGGACCTGGTTTGAAGACCGTGAAGACAAGTTATCCTCCTGGAGAGGGTTCTGGAATCGTCTCCTAGAAACATACGGCAGCTCGGATCGTCGCGTACGGGCATAACGCGCTCTGCAATCTTGCGTTCAGTCTCCAAATAAAGACGTTGCAGCGTATGTAGAGGACATGACGCGCCTCTTCAGGCTCGCGGACCTTGTAATGTCCGAGGCCAAAAAGGTACTCCATGTCATGCGTGGCATCAAGGAGCAACTTTTTGATGGCCTTGTCTGCAGCCCTCCGAAGACTGTCGCCGAGTTTCTCACTGAGTCTTCCACGAGCAAAAGGGTTCTTGAGCACAGAGTCTCCGCGTGCGACCGACCCGTGTCCGCCGCCTTCGTTTGCAGCGAGTTACCATTCCATGTCCGACGCCTCCCTGCTACGCGATCTCATACTTTCGATTCTGCGCAACGAACTCCGCGAGCTGTACAGGGCCCTTCCAATATCTTCAAGCTCCATAGCGATCTTTATCCGCGATGAGGTACAGCAAGCGCTCTGACCGTCCTTTCCTGCCGAGGAGACTCGTCCATCGCCTCTTCCTGTCTCGCCTGACTGTCGTCTCACATATGCCGAAGCCCTGGGGTGCCCTGCGCCGGCTTTGGCGTCCTTCGTTCGGGCTCCTGCTGAAGTGCCGGGGCCGCCTGCACCCGTGTTGCAGTACGTGGAAGCTCCCCGACCATCCGCCCGCAAATCCGACGTGTGGCGCACATCCGACCGATGCCTCCTGTGCGTTCATTGCGGTGTACCAGGCCACCTGTATCGGCACTGCCCCTACCGCTGTCTAGGCCTCGCCGGGTTTCCGCCGATTCTCCTCGACCCCGCTATGGCGAGCGTCCCCGGGCTGTCGCGGATTTCCTTAAGACCAACGTTGGCTTCAGACTCGTCGTCAGCTGGCTCGATCGCCATCCCCAGGGGTCGTCCTTCACCATCTACCGCGACTTTTTCCAGGGCGGGGCAAGGCCGGTCATCGAGCCCACGGCGGGAAAACTGCCGCCAGTGACCTTAGGGGGTGGGCTCGCTGGACATCTTTGTGCGAGGGACCCCTATGGACGCGGAGACGACATGCCGACGCCTCGACGGTTCTGAAGTCCGCGGTCACCGTTCACACCGACACAGCGACGCTTCCTCGACACAACGACGCGTCGACGGTTTCTTGGTCCGCAGTACCCTTTCGCTTCGACACATCGAAGCTGAGACATGACGGCGCCTCGACGATTACGACGTCCGCGCTCTCCTATCTCTTCAACGCACTGACGGCATTACAAAGCACACACCCCGCCGACGAATTCCTGGTGCCAAAGCCTGCAGACAACAACGCCTGTGCCGGATCATCCCCTCCGGAGCCTCCAACTCGCGAGCGGCTTTCCTTAGACATACGTGTGATACTGGATCTTCGCCACGTTCGAACGTTATTATATACTGGTGGTGATCATTCGATACTAAGCAGCCTGCTCGCCACCATTCTCGAAATAGTTCTCACGCCATGGGCTGGCGCACGTTCGCACTGCGGGCGGTCATCTGATTGCACCTCTCGGCATGTGCACCGTCCGAATTCAAATCCGGGGGCCCACATATATCATCTGCTCTCTTGTTCTGAATAACTGTTCGCGCGACCTCATCTTAGGTGTCGAATTTTTGCCTGAATATGGGGCGATTATTGACCTACGCGTTAACAATGTCACATTTTCGACTGAGAATGCTGTCGCCCTCAGCGATACACCACGACCAAGCCAGACGCTTCGAGTTTCTACGGACACCGTCACATTGCCACCTCGAACCAGCGCCTTCATTACGGTTGAGAGCGAATCATTTCAGGACGATGGCGTCATCGCCGAAACCAACCTTTCATTACTGCTGACGCAATGCGTGTGCGTCGCCCGCAGTCTGATCCATATTACGCGCGAGCGTCGCATTCTTTTTGGCGGAACTACCGTAGCATTTGACGAACGCATCTCCGATTTTTCCGAGTGCTTCTCCCCAGAACCAATGCAGCCTCCTTTCTCCCTCGAGAGCCTCGATGTCAACTCCGCGCTGTTAACCAGCCAATGCGAACAGCTGTGTGCACTATTGCTCGAATGCAGAGTGTTTCGCCTCCTCGTCGAAAGTGCGTTAAACAACCATAGCCAAGCACCACATTGTGACGTACGATGACGTACAATCAATCCGTCATCGTCTTTTTGCCTCAGCACCACCTGGATATGCATAGACAGTCTGAGACGTGATATGCCGTTATGGAATGCCATGTTTGCGTGAATCCTGTAAACTCTAGTTGCATTTTTGTTCCGTGAGCTCAGCTAAGTGTAAATACATCTAACAATGCGTTTAGTCCTCGGTAATATAGAAACTCACTCTACAGACAATGGACAGGCTGAAATGAACATCACCCATCCTGTTCAATGTTTTTTTTACAGTGTGAAAGTGGAAGTACCTGATGGAAGGCCTTGAGGTTTAATGCACGGCAGTGCCCCGATATTCCCGGTCGACGCGCATTAGTACTTGCAGTACTGCATGAATTACTTTGAAGTAACTCTCTCAGTAGCTAGTACTAGGTTAATGCAGCAGTTTTCAGCCGACTCTGTACCTATATGTACTAGCTGTTCATGCATTGCGAATACTTATAGGTCGCGTGACATCACTATGAGACACCATAGCGTGTCTCACAAACCATGCTATTTTTAATAAAATAGCGTCCAGAATAATGCTCTTAAAGGTACAAGATTTTGTTGAATGTTTACTAGGCTCCAGACCATATGTAGATGCAGACGCTACTCATGAACTGTTTTTTAATGCAGGAATGTATTTAAAGGCTAAATATTCAACTCCATCCACGTAGTTTTTGTCCTATCTGTGCATCCGTCCGTGCACACCACGAGAAAACTCAAGCAGATAAATGGAAGTTTTAGTGCGATTCGAGTCAACGACTTTTAAATGCCAGTGTGGTCAGTGCTGGCTTAGGACGTTTTTGCCGACGAGAGCCGACAGCACTGCTGCTACTGCCATCTAACTGCTGCTGCTGCTGCTGCTAACGTTGAACGAAAGGGAGGAAAGTGCAGCGGCCTGACTACAAGGGTCTTCTAGGCGGCTATCCCTGCCGCGTGCAGATAGAGCAGCCACGACCACCGAAGCGAGTGCTGCAGCAACAGGTGCCCCTCACATCTCTTATCTAAGAAGCTTATGGCAAAGCTTTTTGCAAAGACCACAGTACAGTTCAGGTATCCTTAGAAGTTGGCAAGCGACACAATCGAAGCTTACCTTACCTATACATTATCATTATCAAGATGTTGGTTTTACGAATGCCGCATGATCAACGCGCCTTGATTTTTCTCGACCTATGCATATTCCTGCGAAAATTTCTGCTTATACCATTCCCTCCCAAACCGTCTGCCAAAAATTTATAAAGATGCCGGTTTTAGAATCTGATTCCTGATTGTCTTGATTTTACAAGGAAGCTAAAGGACAGAAGTATCCACGAACTGAACTTTATGCGCACAAAATACAAAAATAACGGAATAAAATATAACAAAGGTCGCTTTCACTCCAATATAATTGTCGCACTTTGGTTTTCACGGCACACCTCTTTTCAGAGTTCATGTTAGTGCCTAGCGTTCCCCCGAAACGATGTTTCACATGTTAAGTAGTTCAAAGTAATCATCATGACCATCAGCTTGACTATGCTCACTGCAGGGCACATGCCTCTTTCATGCCTCTCTAATTAACCTCGTCCTCTGCCAGCTGCGTCTACCGTCTCCACACGAATTTCTTAACCTTATCCACCCACCCAACTTACTTGCGCCCCCTGGAACGCTTGCCTTCTCTTGGAATCCACATCGCTACCCTTAAGGACTAGCGGTTTTCTTGCCTTCGCATTAAGTGTCCTGCCCAAACTCATTTCTTGCTTTGGATTTCGACTAGGATGTAACTATGCCGCGTTTGTTCCCTCACCCATTCTGCCTGCTTCAGGTCTCTTAATATTACACCTCTCATCTTTCTTTCCTTATCTCGCTGCCTTGTCCTCAACTTAAGCTACACTTTTTTTCTAGGCAGCCTTCACATTTTTGCCCCATAGGTGAGTACCGGTGAGAGACCGCTTTTATATACTCGTGAGGGATGTTGATAAACCGCCATCCATGGGGAGCGAGTACTTCATGCTCCCCAAGGCTAAAAGGAACGTTTTGTGCTATTGCGAGGACTTCACTTTTACAGTGAAACATGCACGTTGGAAGCTTTTGCAGTATGCTCGTGCCTTGGAAAAGCCCTGTTTACTACGGCGGGACAAACTGGCAGTAGATGGGAAATGTTCATTTTATCACCAGAAACACATCCAAGTTATCGAGAGTCATAAAAGATAACTAGAAACAAGATACAGAACTAGCCGGAGAGTTTCTACTAGGGGCCGGCAAGACTGTTCTTCATCTGTACTGCAGGCCTTGACCGTTCGTTGTAAACTGCCGAAGCATGAAAAATAAAGTAGATGTCTTTGCAGCTCTATTATCTGCCGTTAGGCACATATTGTCATTGGCGGAGACACTTGGCTTCATGATTCTATTCTGGACACTGAAGGTTTCCCAACTGGTTTTGAAATATATCGTCGTGACAGGAATATCCAGGAAGGGGGTGTGTTCTGCATGCTTGTGAATCCTGGCCTGCGATCTGCTGCTTTTTCCTCGCCTCTGGAGTGCGGCGAATCAGTTTGGTGCAATGTGCAGTTAGATTATGGTCGCCACTTAGCTTTTGGCTCGTTTTACCGTTCTCCTGCATGTACTGATCCTGACGTTTTTAAATACCTATCAAATTTTTTATCCTCGCTTAACCAAGATTTTGTTTTAGGTGGTGATTTTAATAAGCCCACTATCCTGTGGGATAACAATGAATGCAATATGACAGACTCGAGTGCCTTATCAGTAGGTTTTTCTGAATTTATTTTAGCTAATGACCTGTACCGGTCAGTTTGTTGCAGCGCCAGCAAGGCAATGAAGTAATGGTGATTCTATCCTCGACATAATTTTTACTAACATACCGTCCATCACTAGTGACGTTATGGGCGTTCCGGGAGTAAGTGACCATGGCTGCGTTGTTTGCACAGCTTATGCCTGTTAACTCTCGAATAGTACATGCGGGAACCAGAAAGGTTTATTTCTATGAAAATGGTGATTATACTTCCATCTGCACTCAGCTGAAATCTTCCTTACGTGAATTCACTGCGGCCAGTGAAAATTTAGATTGAAATGTGTTGTGGTTAATGTTTAAACATATACTTGAAAAATTAATTGTTCAGTATATCCCTAGTAAACATATGCCTATTAAAAGGCGAGCTGATAAGCCATGGGTGACTCGCGAGACTCGTTTGTTTATCAAAACAAAAGACACCGCCTCCTATGCAGGTAAAAAAAGAGCAATTATTGCTCTCCATGACTCCTTAAAGCGTCTTGGCATTCAAATAAAAATTAATAATTGGGTAGCCAAACGCGACTATTGTTATGCTGAGGGAGATAATCTGAAAACCAATTCCAAGGAAATGTGAAAATTTTTAAAATCGATAGGAAGAGCGCCAGTAGGAATCCCAAACTTAGTAGATTGTAACGGTGTACTAGTGGATGATGATTATAAGAAGGCCTTTTCATTCAACACTTAATTCCGGTCTGTTTTCACTCCGCCTTATTCTGACAAATTTACTCCAGTCTCTGAGGCACTAACGAGTGATACTACTGACCAGGTTATTACGCACAGTGGTGTAGCAAAATTACTTCAATATATTAAAGCTGGTTCTGCAGGTGGGCCCAACGGGCTTCCTTCGTATGTCCTGCGGGCCCGCTCTGGTGTAATTGCTCACTATTTAGTGATTTCTTTCAACAAATCGCTTAAATCTAGCTTTCTTCCTGACGAGTGTAAAACGGCTTATGTAGTTCCTATTCACAAACGTGGCTCAAAGAATAGTGTCGCTAATTACAGGCCTATCTTCCTTACATGTATTTGTTTTAAATTAATGGAGCACATCATTTACAGGTCGGTGATGAAACACCTCGAAAGGTATAAATTCCTCACCGACTCCCAACATGGTTTCAGGTCTGGCTGCTCAAGCATGACCCAGTTAACGGAATTAAGTCATGACATTTTCTCTGCTTCCGACTGCCGCGAGTAGGTAGACTGAGTATTTTTAGACTTTAAAAGCTTTCGACACAGTTTCCCGGAAAGAACGGAAGAAGCTAGTGAAGATGACGTCCATTAACGAGTTAGCGGTAGGAGGGAAAGTGGAGGAATTCAGGATATCACTGAAAAACTGATATTTGGCTTTAACTGAGGAAGACGATCTTGATGTTCATAGAATGAACTATAATCTGACTGCCATCATTACAGAGTGCGCAGTATAAGTAGGCGTTAGAACAGTTAGACAGGATACCGGAAAGCTATCTCAGGTGAAGAAAACCTGATTAAGAAACGCCCGAGCATGAGGGCGTCGAACCTTACCGACAGAAGAGAAGTGACAGAGCTATAGAAGCTAATAAATGAGCGCAAGGTATTCGACATAAGGAAGTTCAATATGAAGAGATTTGAGCATGCTCTAAAGAACGGAGGTAGCCTAAGAGCGGTAAAGAGGAAACTAGGCATAGGTAAAAACCAGATGTATACGTTAAGAGACAAAGAGGGAATACCATTAACAATATGAATAAGATAGTTAAGTGTAGCCGAAGAATCCTACACAAATCTGTACAGTAGCCAATGTAATCAGAGCGTTAATGAGAGAGACGGTAGCGCACACCATTGACATCCCGCCAGTCAAAAAAAAAAGAGGAAGTAAAGACAAACTTAGGAGAAATGAAAAAGCAGCTGGGGAGGATCAGGTTACATCAGATCTGTTGAAGGATGGGGAGGAGATCGTGCTAGAAAAGCTAGCCACCCTGTATACGCCATGCCTATTGACCTCGACAGTACCAGAAGCTTGGAAGAATGCAAATATCTTAATTCAGAAGAAGGAAGACGCCAAGGACTTGAAAAATTACAGACCGATCAGCTTACTATCCGTTGCCTACAAGATATATACTAAGGTAATCGCTAATAGAGTCAGGGTAACCTTAGACTTTAATCAACCAAATAATCAGGCTGGCTTTCGTAAAGGATATTCCACAATAGATCATATTCACACTATCACTCAGATGATAGTGAAATGCGCGGAATATAACCAACCTCTCTATATAGCCTTCATTGATTACAAGAAAGCATTCGACTCAGTGGAAACCTCAGCAGTCATAAAGGCATCGTGCAATCAGGATGTCAAAATACTGTAAGATATACTGTAAGATATACTGTAAGATATACTATAAGATATACTGTAAGATATATATATATATATATATATATATATATATATATATATATATATATATATATATATATATATATATATATATATATAAATATATAGCAACTGCACAGCTACTACAGTCTTCCATGAAGTCAGCAATAAAATTCCAATGAGGAAGGGCGTCAGCCATGCAGACACGATCTCGCCGATGCTATTCACCGCCTCTTTGCAGGAGGTATTTTGAGGCCTAATTTGGGAACAGTTGGGAATAGGAGTATATGAAGAATACCTAAATAATCTGCGATTCGCTGATGACATTGCCTTGCTGAGTCACTCTGGTGAACTGCAAATTATGATCAATGAGTTAGACAGGCAGAGCAGAACGCCGGGTCTAAAAATTAACATACAGAAAACCAAGGTAATGTTCAACAGTCAAGCAAGGGAACAGCAGTTCACAATTGGCAGCAAGGGCCTGGAAGTGATAAAGCAATATGTCTACTTTGGGCAGGTAGTGACCGCTGATCCGGATCATTAGATGGAAATAACTAGAAGGATAAGAATGGGGTGGAGCGCATATGGCAGGTTCTCTCAGATCATGAATGGCAGTTTACCAATTTGCCTCAAGAGAAAAGTGTACAACAGCTGTATCTTACCGGTACTCACCTACGGGGCAGAAACGTGGAGGCTAACGAAAAGGGCTCAGCTTAAGTTAACGACAACGCAGCGAGCCTTGGAGAGAAAAATGATAGGTGTGACGTTAAGAGACCGGAAGCGGAAAGAGTGGGTGAGGGAACAAACGCGGCTTAATGATATCCTAGTAGAAATCAAGAGGAATAAATGGGGTTGGTCAAGGAATGTAACGCGAAGGGAAGATAACCGCTGGCCTTTAAGGGTAACGGAGTGAATTCCAAGAGAAAGTAAGCGTAGCAGAGGGCGGCAGAAGGTTAGGTGGGCGGATGAGATTAAGAAGTTTGTAGGCAAAGGTGGATGCAGCTGGCAAAGAAAAGGGTTAATTGGAGAGACATGGGAGAGGCCTTTGTCCTGCATTGGGCGTAGTAAGGCTGATGATGATGATGACGACGATGGTGGTGATAATGATGGTGATGATGACAGTCTCCCATGTCCTGTTACTGTTACTCCATAAGCTATCGTTTCTTGGCATACAAAGCAAATTGTTTCAATGGGTTAAAGATTACCTGGAAGGGCGCAAGCAACGCGTTTAAATAAATGGGCGCTTTTAAAACACTGCAGCGGTCACTTCTGGCGTCCCGCACGGATCTGTGTTGGGGCCTTTACTGCTATTATTCTATGTCAATGACATAGACGAAAGTGTGACTTTTCTGGTTAGGCTATACACGGACGACTGTATTTTGTATCGCTCTACTAAAGCACCATGTGACTCAGATAATCTTCAGCAAAACTTGGACTGCATTCAACTCTTGGGCGATAAATGAAAGATGTGTTTGAATACTGAAAAATGTTACTGTAATTATTTTACGTTCATGGGCACTCCAATTTTGCCTGTTTACCTTTAAAACAACGAACCTTAAGATAAACAACCGTTTATAAATATCTTGGTGTTTATTTTTCTGCTGACCTGACTTGGAAAAAACAAACCGAATATATTGTCAAAGGCAGAAGGAATGTTGAACTTCTTTAAAAGGAATTCCGAGATGCACCTCAGAAGGTTAAGGAAATTTTGTATTTCACAAACATCAGATCTATTATGGAGTACGACAGCGCAGTCTGGGATCCTCAAATCGGGACCCATTGTGCTATGCTGAAGCGTGTACAGAATCGTGCAGCGCGATTTGTGACAAGCAAATATTCTTTTATTGTCCGTAGTAGCTGCATCAAGCACGGGTTAAACTGGGTCTCATTGAAAAAGCCCGTTTGCGAATAAGTTAGAACTTCTCTTCCGGATTTACTGCAATAAAACTGCCATTAACCTAAATGTAGTTGGAGTCGGCGCCTGCCCTTTCGTGTCTGAGTTCGTCTTTTTAGCGCCAGTGGAACTTTTCCTTTATTCAGCCTACGCAAGCGATCCTCCTCTGACGCCGTCGCCTTCTTTCCCCGAGGGCCGAGGGCGAGAAGGCGGCACGGAAAGGCACGAAAACTTCAGCGGCACGAAAAGGCAGAAAGAGAGTGGTACTGGTACTGCGCTGCACCGAAGAACCCAGAGGCGTTGTGGTCGCTGCAGCTTTTAGGCGCCGGACTGCAGGTCTCACGATGAAGCCGGGCCTGCATGTAAATGGGAAAGCGAAATTTGGTGTTTGCCTCAAGGCGTTCCTGTTTAGAGTTCACGGGCGTGACAGGAGCACAGCCACGGTGCTTTGGGCTGAAGTAGGCGAAATCTGCGCAAACGTACGTCTCAGGTATGCACTCGGGGCCCGCTTTCAACTGTATTTTTATCAGGAGCAGAGTTTTCATCAAAACCGAATTAGTGAGCCTTTTTGCTGCTGCTGTCCTGTGACACAAGAAGCACTTTTTACTTTTGAGTTGCTGTGTTATGATCGGGCGAATTTATGGCGCTCCGGCTTGAACCATTTATTTAATTGACTGTTGTCCTTAGAAAGTGGGTTCCTGCGTTGTTTTCCATTCGCAAAAATCTTGGTCGGTTAAGCAGTCTGCCTCCGCGTAAAGTCGGCGCTTGCGATGTTAAAGCTAATGAAATAATTGAATTATGAATTGAGAATAGTGGGGTTTCACGTCTTGAATCAACACATGGACTCTAATTGCCAACGTACAGTTGAGGACTCTGGATCGATTTCGACCACCGGGGGTTCTTCAACGTGCATTGGCATCGCTCAGTACACGGGCGCAAAAAGCGACGTTGCGAATGCGCAATCTTAACAGCAAATACTTTTTGCGTGAGCCAGGCATATTCCCAAGCAGCACAGGTCATCGGCCCAATATAGCAACAGGATGGTCTCGTCCTGGTCCTTTGTCAGGCCGGCCTTTGCCAATACGGTTCCAATGTTCGGCCAATTACTTGTGCGACTCGGGTATGAGCCTCAGACACAATAAATCCATGGTTTCTATCTCTGGTGTTGTGTGGCTGGAGCATGCACTGGTCAATAGGAAGAAAAAAAATGTTAAGAGAATCAAGGAAGCGCCGTCCGCGTTTCTTGTTCGCATAAAACTTGTTCCTGGCGTTCAAATCTGGGAGATAATATGTCTTAAGAGCAAAAAGGGGTTCCTGATAACGCACTGACGTTAGGGTGCGTAAACCGTCGTGGTTCTGAATCTATATCAGCTTCTCCCTTGTGTCGGTGCTAACCTCTCATTGAAAGGTATGCCTTTTGGAGCAGCCGCCTCGGTGACTCAGTGGTTGCGGTGCTGTGCTGAAGACCCGAAACACGCGGATTCGATCCCGACCGTGCCGGTTGCGTTTCGATGGAGGCAAAATGTTAGACACCTGTGTACTGTGGGATGACAGTGTACGTTAAAGAAATCTAGGTGGTCAAAATTGACTGTATTCCTCCACGGCGGCGTACATCATACACTACATTGGTTTTGCACGTTAAACACCATAAAGAAAACTAAATCAAACCTTTTGGATGACGGTCACCGCTCTGTCCCGGTTATGCGTCGTCGTCTTTGTAGATGGCTGCAAAATCACGTGAAAATGAAATTGAGGAACAAAATCAGGAGGGCTCTTAATCTTCTCCTTAAGGGTAGACGCGATAGCGCCTTCTCCTCATTTATCCTCTTTTTATTTCTTTTCTTTCTCATTTCTCATCGCTTGCCAATCCACTATCACATTACAGATCACGGTCATTGATTACACTCGCAATTACCAATCATATAACTGATTACCAATCACCAATAAAAATAACCGATTACCAATCATTATCAAGGTTATACTCCATTCTAGGCCACTACATGCCAAATCACACCATTTGTTTCAGCAGACTGAAGCACGATAATAACGCCTATTCATTACGCGCAAATTTTTGATGCCTACTTAGCCCCCCCCCCCCCCCCCCCCCCCCCCCCACCTCCCCTGTTTAGTTTGGCCGTGGCGGAAGAGTACTTGCCTGTGCAAGTTCGAGCAACAATGGTCAAAGCTTCGTATAGTGTAGTTTTTTGGTCCAGTTTTTGAAACGGTATAATCAAGAAAATTTTTCGCAAACAGAGACGGGACACAAGGCAAAAACACGAACACATACTTGAGCGCGCGTGTGTGTGTGTGCGTGTTTCTTCCTCCCGTCTTGGCTTGCGCAAATTTTTCTCGATTATGGTCAATGCGGTTTTCTGGCGCAGATGGTTCGTTGATGAAAGAATCAGGACGTCTCATCGCCAGTGCACGCCCAAGCCAGTTCATTGACGCGAGGCGACCGCACCTTGCAGGCAGAAAAGTACTAACAAGGTTGCATACCTTTTTAAAACTAACTAACAGAGTTCGAATTACGCGTTCGACTTGCGAGCGCTGTTACACCGGTGTAATGTGAAGGATGTCCAAACATTACCAGTGCTCTGTCGGATGTGAGTGCTTACTCTCCACTCACGCAAGGTAGGTTATGTTCCTTTTAATTCATTACGTTATGCTGATTATTCGGCTATCTAGATTCAAAGTAACAGCGGGGGCTAGACAGCCTGCGACAGCGCCACATCAATTTCATCATCGGACATCAAGCCAGTATTCTCGTCCGTCTTGTTTTTTTTTTTTGCAGTTAAATTCAGTTTAGTTGGGACGTCCCACAAATGTGTACGTCATGAGTTTTGATGATATGAAATCTACCGTTATAAGCCGTGGCTACCTCATTTCTCTGTAAGCGGTTTCTCCGATTAACCGCTGATGGGAACTGCACGAAACACTGTCTTTTGGGACATGCCGCCTGGAACAAAAACGTCCCACTTGGCTAGTAAGAAGATGAAAGCACGAGTGAGTACTGATCAAGGATGCTTGTTTCGATGTGCCGTTGCTGTAGAGGCCGCGGGGAACAAGTGGTGCCGCCGCCGAAACGCGCAGTAGCCAGACTCACCCAAATCCAACGAAACAGTGGCCAATCGAAACAATCGCCGGGCATCACGGCGGCGGCTGCGCCCGCCAAGCCCCTCGGCAGCGGTTCACACGGCATGACACTGCGACGGAGGGGGTTGAACAGGACCACGTCGTCGCACGGGCTGCTGTTGTCGTCCTGGCCCCCAACCAGGTACACCTCGTAGCCTGCGCGTTGTGGCCAGGTGGCCAACGTTTCTGTTCACGTTTGCAGCCCTTGATATAAAGAGGTCGCGACGAAGAATAAGAACAACAATAAGAACACACCGGCTGCGCTGACGCCGATTATCTGTGTCAGGGATGCCTTGGTGTCGCTCTCGATGACCGCAACGATGTTGCGCTTAGTTTGCTGTACGACGCGAAAACTCGCCATAACAGGTAGCGACATATCAGCACTAGGAAATCGAGGAAAGAGTGTAACAAATCGATTTAAACCTGTCGCACCATCAACCACTGCGACTAGCCATCGTGAACCCGCCTTAAGACAGGGTTATCTGCAGAACTCTGGTGGCGGATTGAGCTTGTCGGCGGCTGCCCCTGGCTCACTCACCTATTTTTTTTTTCGCTCTGAGCGCAACACGAACGGGACACAAGACGAAGGAATAGCACAAACAGGCGCTGATCGAAAACGAACACTAACCAATCGCCCAAATTTCCGCCTAGCTGAACGTTATTTCTAGTATACTGGGCTCTAACTTCTGTAGTAGTTTTGATCTATCTAACTCCTCCGTCTTAGTGTCCCTGTTTGCCATTTGCGTGTGTAGGGCCAGGGTCCTTTCTTGGCACATTAGACATGCCTCTTGTCCCCAAGAAGTGATAGCCGTGGGCGTGTTCTTTGAGCCTTCAAGCAGTCACACGAGAAGGTTGTGCAAGATATACAAGTCCGAGTTGTGGCGGCAGGCACGAATCTTCAATGACCAGCTAAGGGTGGCCTGGAAGCGTCAACGGGTTTTTCGGGAGTGAAAAATAAAGCAGCGCCTCTTTGTGCTAGTCCTTCGTCTTGTGTCCCGTTCGTATTGCGCTGGGAGCGAAAATGAACACTTACCAACTCGCCCAAATTTCCGCCTTGCTCACTCGCCTATCTTTGCCAAGCAAACAAAGTGCCTGGGCGATGGCATGTCACATCGTCGCTCCAATGTGGACGAGGCCAGTCGGAGCACGTCGACCCGCGTGGTGCACTTGGCCTCGGGCTTCAGCTCCACGACTCTCCCTACTAGCCAGAGGTCAGGCTGCACCGGCACGGCCGAGCAAAAGGCCCTCTTCTCCATCATTGCTGGTAGCTCGGTCCAGCTGCAAAACACGGCGTGTCTGCCTTTACTGAGAGCAGAGGAATCCCGTCTGCCACCGATTCTCTACTGCGGTTAACATAGCGCAAGGAAAAAATATTAACGAGAGAGCTTTGTGCGATGAATTTTGTGCATTTCAGTTTTGTGTGGCAGGTTATTCATCCCTTTCACCTGTAAAAATAACTATAAAGGGGAACATTCGCCGTCAGAACAGTCCAAGGCGTATAGCGGGCACTCACGTGTGTTTGCTCAGGTCGAATGCATACACTGAGTCCTTGAGGGTGTCCCCGTCGAGGCCATGTGTGATGCCTCCCACGATGTAGACTCGCCTGTCGATGGTGGCTGCAGCCATCCCCATAAGAGCCATCGGCATTGGGTGGATGAAGGACCATTGCTTCGCGTTGAGGTCATACATTTCCGCGCTGCTGAGCGTCCTGCAGAAAAACCGTCGCGTCGATCTGATCACGCCCTAAAGTAAGCACCCGACTTCTCCTCATCCACAAGAGCTCTATTTCTCACAAGCATCACCACTGCACAGCAGTACTCTTCATTAAAAACGACATTCTTTCCACTCATAATATGTACACATACATGTATAATATGTCATACATGCAATATATGTCCATTCCATTCGTATGTACTCATTCTACATGGCAGAACTTAATAAACATGACTCAGAAGATTTTCTTCGTGCACGCGCAGACTTAACGGCTGTAACAAAACATTACCATACACGCAACAATAAAGTCTGGAAAATTGTTTTCACGCTTAAAATTAGTGACCTCTTTCTTCCTTTCTTCTGTCACTCCCTCCTGCATCCTCTCCCTTACGGCGCGGTTCTGGTGTCCACCGAGATATGTGAGACAGTTCCCGCGTCATTTCCTTTCCTCAAAACCAACTTTCAATTTTGTTACCGTGTCGCTGCAATCGCCGTGTCGTGCTGGCCGCAAACATAGAGGGACAAGAGGAAAATCGCTCTTGCTGCTCAGTGCTGCTTGACAGTGGTATATCTGACAAAGGCTAGTTGCTTACAGGTGGTCGCTTGCTCGATCTCCGCCACATGGAGCAGCTTGGCTCGAGGAAACGCTAGGAAGTTCGATGCTCAGCTTCACCGTTTTGGGTGACGTCAACTGTGTCATTTCCTTCCACGGGCACAACTTTGCGACCCCGCAGTGTTATTCCGAGTGGCGATACTTTAGGCAGTCAGGGCCACGAGATTGTCCTTTACAGCTGGCAAGCACACAAGTATTTTCAGGCAATCATTTCCCAGCTTCCTGTCCATGCCAGAGATGTATGCAATTCTCGAGAGACAAAATAGCGTCTCACAACCGAACGGCGGTAGGCACCACCATAAACGGACGAGTTGTCACAGAAGCGTCCTAGGAAACACCCTCTGTACTGAGAAGGTATTCCCCCTTTCCTCCTCGAGCCGCCTTGTCCATTATTGCTTGCGTAAGGGTCAAAGCTTGTCCACGGATATTAAAAACGCGAAGCTTTGCCGGCGTTTTTTTTTTGTCAGTTTACGATGAAAAGCTCCATTCCGCTCAGTCGCAATGACTCATGCAATCCCGCGTGGAACTGGTTATGACGCGTGTGTTGCACGTGCGCTGAAATTTTCACTCGTTTTCGATGCCGAATAAAAACCACCGTTATAGCCCGTGCGATTCCTTCCGGGAGCGCACCGAGCCAATCGTAGATGCAGAAGACGGGGAAAATAGTAAGTGCGAAAGCGAGGACGGCGGCAGCATCAAGAATGGCGCTACCTTATAGAGGGACCTTAAAAACACGGCGAGAGTATTTTGTTATTCGGCATAAACGAACGCCAGGAATAATGGCACGACGGCATTGTTCAAGGACGAAGGTCAGATTTTCAAAGACGAAGTCTCTAAACTGCTGTCGGATGGCTGAGGTGTGGAGTTGTGTTGGACAAGTTAAATCTTATAAAGTCCGTTCTCAAGCGGAAAGGCTTATGCGCTACTGCTGTAGGTATACCCAGCTTAAGAGGGCAGTTCGGGTAGTCGCTTCGTATTCATGGTGAAAAAGAGCCATAAATACGAAGGCGAGGAAGGTACCGAGACGACACAAGCGCTTACTTTGGCTAGAGAAGTTTTGATTCCTGGGACCAGTTGTAGGAATCAGTTCATCGAGCCGTTCCGAGTTCGATTTTACTATCTGTATGAATGTCAAACTTCATAAAATTTCACGCTCCGTAAAGGGTTAATTCGGAACAATGCAAACAAGGGTGACATCATTCAGCTCTTTTTCCCAATGCCACTGTCGATATACAAAACACGAACGGAGAAGGGACACTTGGTTTTATCAGGAATAACATTCTCTCTTTTGAATAGACGACCTGACAAACTGTGATGACATCGGAAGAAGACATTTCTGTTGACAGCGATTGTGTCACATGAAACTGTAGTAATCTCAGAAACAGGGTAGTCTTACTTTTAGAGTAATTGCACCAAATAGACCTCGGTGCTACACGCATGACTGCGCTACCAACAAGTCAAAAGCGAAGGTTAAGCTGCAGCAGCGTGTCGAGAAAGGCTGCAAAAGGCAGCTCAACTTGCGACTTCAATCAGTGCGCACTGCGTCACTTATTGATGTCAAGGAGATGGCCAAACGGACCCATTGGCAGATGACATTATCTTTTTGATCTTGGCTGCGGCGGCCAGTATTGAATAGTTACACGCAATGTTTGCGACCTTTGCTTTTTCTGAGCAGCTTGCAGTCCTTGTGCCCCACATTTCTTACCGAGCAAAAATGTCCATGATGCGAGCCGTCCGTAATAATGAATCATTGGTGGTCTTATCTGTGCTTCCTTACTGCAGGAATGCTTGTGTGCTGTTCAATGTTTTGATCTCATCCATAAATAAGCTACAGCACAATGATGGTTGCCACTAAAAGAACCTATAAAGGTTCTTTTCGTTGCGTCCCTTAGGCACCCACATGACAATAACAGTGGCGTCGGGTGTACGACATGTCTACTCAGAATCCTCGCTGTTCTCGGTACAACCATTTGTTTTAATTTCACTTACTTTCCAATGATGTGACGCGTTCCGGATGAGGTCGGTCAGGCGGATGCGAGGAACGAGGACACTAGCGTTGGAACATTTGTTGCACGCTATGAGTCAACCACACACAAAATCTGTCACATATGAAGGAAGCAAACGCGGACACCAGAATGTGCGAGCGTGGGAAGCTATTAAAGCGTGCTCGAACACAACAGAGACTATGAAAAAGATAATCTGCACGTTTGAAAGAGATGAAAAGTTGCAGCGTTTTCAAGGAGCCTCGCTTTGGTCATCTCGTGAGAATATTGTGCATTCATAAATGCATAAAATTTCCCTCTCTCGTGCATTCCTCTTTGTCCTTCATCGCATACGATATTACTGTCAGTTTTGTGAAACCCTGTTGTTGTTAGTGTCGCGCTAATTGTAAGCTGTTACGTGACCAGTTGAGCGCCCTTTGCATAAGCTTTCAACACCTGTGTGCCAGATGGCAGACAGGAGGAATTGGGGTATTGGGGCGCATCTATTGCTGCAGCAATTGCTTCAGCGGATGTGATTGTTCTGTCTGCATGCGGCAGCGATAGCGGCCCAGTGTCAGCCAGTCGTCAGGCTCGTGCAGTTTCTTCGTCTTTGTTCCTTAAATTTCGACAGCAGCAGCACACAGATGACAGAAGCTGCAGCGCCGTCAGCTGAGGTCGGCACAAACGGCCCTAGTTACTCATACTGGCACATAAAAAGCGTGGGATCAGTTAATCGCTCACAAACGGAAGGACGGACAAAAATATGCAGACAGAGAGATGAAGATATGTCCGTAAAATGTTTGGTTTATGGGGGTTTAACGTCCCAAAGCGACTCAGGCTATGAGGGACGCCGTAGTGAAGGGCTCCGGAAATTTCGACCACCTGGGGTTCGTTTACGTGCACTGACATCGCACAGCACACGGGCCTATAGAATTTCGCCTGCATCGAAATTTGACCGCCGCGGCCGGGATCGAAACCGCGTCTTTCGGGCCGGCAGCCGAGCGCCATAACCACTCAGCCACAGCGGCGGCCATAGGCGTAAAATGTATTCCTGCACTAAATTCCACTCAACGAATGAGGTCGGCATGTATGCGTGGTTTGCAAGGAAGTGGAAATTATAGAAAATCTTAGTAGCTTCAAGAGCATTATTCTAGTCGCCATCATTTTTACAAATAACGCGATTCATGAGACAAGTGATGGTGTCTCATAGTGTGATGACGTGTGTCCTACTATAAAACTGTTCGCAATGCACGAACCCAGATAGCACCTTAACATTACAATCATGTTAGTTTTGTTTTGGTCGAATGTTATTTCAATGTTCTTCATGTACTATTCCTTATGTTTTGTAATATTACAAGCAAGCGTTAGAATAACCTGCCTTCATATTAATGAAACATTTAAACATGCATAAATGTAACATGAATGTAAAGGTGTTTATCTGCAATGTTAAACCAACGTTTATTGTACAACACATAACATTATTTGTTAATTTATGGCATTATAATAACATTTCAAAGTGAGCATTAGAATAAATTACTTAAAAATTTCCTCTTTCGTGCATTCCTCTTTGTGCTTCGCTGTATACGAATTTAGCATCAGCTTTTTTTAAAAATCCTGTTGTTGTTGTTAGCGTCGCGCTACTTGCAAGCTGTTACGTGAGCAGTTAAGCGCCTTTTCATTAGCTTCCAACATCTGTGTGCCAGATAGCAGAAAGGGGGAATCGGGGCATTGGGGGCATCTACTGCTGCAGCAATTGCATCAGCGGACGTCGTCGTTCTGTCTGCGCAACGTTTTTGATATAACATATAAAGTTGTATATTAAGTTTTAACATTAATGTAGCGTTTGAATGCAGTACATTGTTAGCACAACTTACATGACATTATTATAATACCATTCTAACGTTCGCTGCTAACTGGGAACCGCTAGTACATATCTGCACACAGATGGCTGAAAGCTGCTGAATGCACCTTTCAGCATAGCACAAGCGGCAGAGAGCTTTTTGTAAAAGCCATTCATACAATGCGGCAATCGGTACCCGCTGCGGTGGCTCAGTGGTTTGAGTGCTCGGCTACTGAGCCGGAATACCTGGATTTGAAACCGGCCTTGGCTGCCGCGTTTCGATGGAGGGGAAACGCAAAAGGCGCCCGTGTGCTGGGTGATGTCAATGCATGTTAAAGATCCCCAAGCGGTCGAAATTACTCCAGAGCCCTCCACAACGGCACTTCTCTCCTTCTTTCACTTCCACCTTCCTCCCATACCTCACGGTGCGGTTGAGGACTCCTTACGAGAAGTGAGACAGTTACAGCGCCATTTCCTTTCCTGAAAAATTACTAAAATTGGTAAGGCCCATCGACCCGGCACCTTGGCACTGCGAGATGAGACTGCGAAATGAGGCAATCGCACAAGCATAATTGCACTTTCCCATCACCTTCTGCTAGTGCACTCCGCTCAAAATACAGGAAAGATGTGGTTGGGGCAGTCGAGATTGTTCTGATCTTCGTTCAGTCAACGACAAAAAGACACTGACCCCAGTGGGCTATAGCAGTTTCACCCTGTCGATCGTGCGTACAGTGAGTTTCCATATTAACGAGGTGTAAATACGTGAAAACAATTTGGACTTCAAATTAAAAAAAAAACTGTCCGTAATTCGAGTCGTCCATAACAATGGGGCTCGTATTAGCGGTGCACGACTCCATCCAAAAAACATTAGGGCACCACCTGCTCTCCAGATGTACAGCCGATAACATCATCCGCCAGCTCGCATTACAGATGGTATAGAACGCTGCTTAGGTTTGTCCCATACCGTAATATGTCATCTCCTACTACCGGCGAGACAGCAGCTCAGCCCATTGAATACCGGACGCCCGAGCACGGGGCTAAGTATTTTTATCTAGACTTAGCTGAGCTAACGGAAAAAAGAGTGCAGCTTGAGTTCGAAGTATGGGTGACAACGTTCACACATAAGCGAACAGACCGAGAGATTCAAGTTTGTTACGTATGCATTGCAATATGACGTGTCAGAGTGTAAGCATACCTAGTCAAGTTCCAAAGGCGGGAATTATTTCAGGTAGCATACAGATGACACTGCTGTTCACATATGTCCCGTATCCCTCTCCCTAGGTCTTGTGGGACCGCGGAGAGGAGCCTATCATCCGCACATGAGCCCCTGCAGCCCCTGACTCAACACCGGCAAAGCTGCGAGTACACAGAAACAGCTGAGTCCGAAGGCGGCCGCAAAGGCCGACCTTGCATTAGTAAACCCACAATCGATCGGTCATAATGGATGTCGTGATGTAGATAGGCGGCTAGTGCTATGGCAGTTAGCGCGTGCCGGTCATATGGCCGCATGATGTCGCATTAAACAGGCTATGAAACACCTTCCGTAGAGAGCACATCAACTCGCTCAATCACTGCACTGTGTTGTCCTGGAAACTTGAGCCAAATAATAAACTTGTACACGAAGCAGATGACCCACAAGCACGCGCGAAAGTAGGCGAACCATTCCCGGCGACTATTTCATGCTCCCACCCTTCTCCATCGCTCGCACCAGCGTATACAAGTTGATAGGTGGTTATTGGTTAAATTCTTTCAGACGTCAGGCATCTTCCATGGCCGCGGCCAATAAGCTGCGTAGCTCCGGCGGGTCAGGAAGTTCCGCTTCCGGAAGTGGGACCGGCGCGAAAAATGTGACGAGAGGAGAGGGAAAGGCGCTAAGACGCTGAAATTCAAAATTTGACTGCAGATAACTCAGGTTCTACAAAGCGCAATAAAAAAAAATTGCTGTATAATATTCGTGAAGCGGCAAGCTATGATATCTCGGGCATACCACAACTTTATCCCAGACCCTTCCAGAGCGCAGAGCACAGAGAGAACATCTTGGTATCGCTGCTCCATCTACTGTCTTTTTTTTTTGCGCGGTCGTCTGACACAACTAAAGACTTGAAGCGGCCCATGCAGTTTCACTGGTACGTTTCATGGCAGCCAGATATCGTAATACAGTACTGTTCAGCGAAAAATTCGGAAGCAGCCGGTCAATGACGTTAAAAAGTACCGCGAACGCACATTTTTGCGAAACCATTAACGCTCGGCACCCTGAACAAGGCCTCTCCTGATCGCCCCGTGTCTTTGCGGCGCTAACGCAGAAGCGCCCTGGGCCTGCGGGTGGAGCCCGAGTGGCAGTCGGCGGGCCTGCGCGAGCTCCAGTGGACGAGGCAGCCGTGCGATCTGCACTTCCCGGTGATCTTGCTTGTGGGCGGACTGGATCCCAGAAACCCGCTGGGTTCAGGTAAAACCCATTCAGGTAAAGGATGTCAACAGCGTTGACAATTAAGTGGCCTTGTTGTCACTTCAGGTTCGGCCGTCCTGAAATACCACCCGTTCAAGGACCGCTGGATGCTGGTTGGTGCCATGCCAGAGCCTCGAAACTACCACGCAGCTGTATACGTTAACAGAGTATACTGAGGGGCCAGTTGGTCAGACATATTATAAACAAAAACGCAGCATATGGACGGGACGAAGAAGGGCGAAGACAGGACAGTTGGTACACTTACAACTGAATAGTATGAAATGCGACAGTAAACCACACCCCATCCCAGAGCAACAACACACATGCGCATAACATAAAACAAGGTAAAAACAAACTGATAATCTTAAAACGTGTGGAAAAAGATAAAGAAAGGAGAAAAGAGAAAGAGCAATAGATAATAACAGGTGCTAAGAAAACTCAAGTACGTTTTAAAAACTTCAATTCCTTCTCCATCAGATACACAGATGGGGTACTTATGCACGTGCCTTCACTACATTTCGAAATTTCCTGGGCTTCCAAGATTTCCCTATAGCCAATTGGATTTTACCACGCTTTACAATCTTAGTACGATTAAGCAGGGGAAAGAGAACCAGGTTGTGGCACAAAAAAGAAAACCGTACGTCTCATGCGCAACAGATATTGTTTATCAGTTCCCTCTCCGATGTGGGTCTGTGTACGTTGGGCAGACGGGCAAGTGTCTAAACGTGAGGCTGGGTGAACATACCTCTTCACTTCGCCAACAAACTGGGGAACACGTACCAGTGCATTGCAAGAAGTGCAGTGGTTGTTTTCCCCTGCTTAATCGTACTAAGATTGTAGGGCGTGGTAAAACCCAATTGGCTAGGGAAATCTTGGAAGCCCAGGAAATTTCGAAATGTAGTGAATGCACGTGCGTTAGTACCCCATCTGTGTATCTGATGGAGAAGGAATTGAAGTTTTTAAAACGCACTTGAGTTTTCTTAGCACCTTTTATTATCTATCGCTCTTTCTCTTTTCTCCTTTCTTTATCCTTTTCCACACGTTTTAAGATTATCAGTTTGTTTTTACCTTGTTTTATGTTATGCGCATGCGTGTTGTTGCTCTGGGATGGGGTGTGGTTCACTGTCGCATTTCATTCATTTCAGTTGTAAGTGTAGCAACCGTCCTGTCTTCGCCCTTCTTCGTCCCGTCCATATGCTACGTTTTTGTTTATAGTATACGTTAACGACACGCTCTTTGTCACAGGTACGCTCGTCCTTCGAGAAACATCGCTACATGACTGTGTACTGTGAATAAATCGGCGACCCGCTCGACTCAGTCGTGCGGGGTCATGGTGTCACAGGAATCGTGGAGTTTCGTTCCGTCCCTTCAGTGGCGCGCATGGGAACGGTTGGCATGGGACAAGTTGGATCAAGCTGGTATGCGAAGAGAGCGTTGCTTTCACAGACTACGGTCACCGAAGCGCTGAAACGAGACGACCACAAATCACTGCAATGAACGGGTTGGAAAAATCTGAGTCAGCTACAAATCACTCCACCATGCCGGCCCTGCCTGTTTTCAGGGCAGAAATAGCGTTAGAGACGTATGGAGTAAGAATAATGCCCCGAGTCTTTCATGCGAAAGATACGCTCCCTATCACATTTTGTGAATCAGGCTATCTACTCCCTGAATGCCATTTTTTGTTTCCGTTGAAACTAAGTATTTTTCTTCCTAGCGGTTGATTTTTTGCAGGGATATGCAAAATTTTGTGCAAAGTGTCATAATTGAACAAAAAAGCAACATTGAAATGCCGCTACTTATCAAGTACACACCCGAAGGATCACGGAAATAATTTCCATTTCAAAGGTGGGCATTGCGCTTGAAATTGCAAAAAAATAATACTTATATATCTGCAGAAAAATACCCGAAAACATGCTACTAAACTCACTGTTTTCGAAATATTTATACTTTTCGTTAGATGGCACAAAAACCCCATTATTTGAGAGATGAAAGTCACGAAATTCACCTGAAACAAAGAAATCGCTGCGTGATGCAGCCTACTCTCAGAAAAAACTACAAGTTCGCTTTGCACACAATTGTGTACATAGCGAGTCAAAACATAAATACTGACACTGCATGCACGTTGTATGAAACAGTATTTATCACAGCAGAAATAACTACATAATACACCCTTACAGGTGGATTTGTTCAGCTTCGCTTGCAAAGAGCAGATTTCCAGTTCGTGCTTAAAGCTAGAAAGTTACTCTGCCAGGTGGCTACTCAACGCTTATCAGGAAGCGTGGTGATATGGTAGCAACAAAAACATTCACCATGAACGTGGAAAGAGGCACGTGGGAAAGACAACATTCACTAACCTTGAACGCATTCATTTAATGCAAAAAAGATATCTCCGAAATGCATATAATTTACCGTTCCGACATCCAAGTGCAGCTTTCTTTTGTCATTCCAGAGTTATTAAAGCACATAATCTTTATAAATATCGCCTCAGTGTTACTTTTAAAACAGAAATCAAGAAGAATGTAACAAATCTTAAAAATTTAGCAGAACTAAGGAAAAAAGAATCAGTCTATCCAACAAGACGTGGCGAATGGACAGTGCCAACACCTCGGCTAAATCTTGGTAGGGAATGCCTTCAGTACACACTTCCATCTCTTCTAAATAGGTATATCCACATTAACCTCGATTTGTTTTCTTTTTCACGTCGTGAACTACATAATTTGTTTTTGAATAACATTGTTTAAGTTTCATTATGTATACATATTGCTGTTTCGTGTATTCTCCGATGCTTCCTTGATGTGCTTTTTTTTTTTTTAAATTGTATAAACTCGTGTTGCCTCCCTGTCAATATTTAGGATTGTAGACTCGTCAAGCTGCCCAAGGGCAGCTTTTTTCTACGATTCCTCCATCTGTAGTGCTAGATGGGAAATAAACTTTGATTTGATTTGATTTGACATGTTGGCTCAAAGGGCCTGCCATGAATCAGTTGCTACAGGTGGCAAAGTACTTGTTTTTGGCAGGACATCTTGGAAGGTCAGGAAAATTTTTTTCTCCTAGACTGTCTTGGGATGTCCTTAATCCATATTCCTGAATTAGCTGCAGTACCTTACATTACTTAGTATTTCATAGCTACATTGGTGCTGTCATAAATGCTAGAGCAGTGGATTTTGAATTTTTTTGGCCCTAGTACCCTTTGACATGCATTTACCACAAAGACAAAAACATTTATGCACCCTGACCAATTAAGTGGCCAATGCTTCTTTCTACAGGTTGCTTGGTCCTGCCGAGGAGTTCGACATGGACAATAACAAGCGGCTACAGTTGAGCACAATGCCCGAACCCAGAATGGGCATGGCCGTAGTCCTTAAGGAGGGATGTGTGTGGCTGATGGGAGGAATGTCTGAAAGATGTGGAAGCCGTTTTTTCTGATGTGCTCCTGTATTCCCTGAAGCATGACAGGCAATTTTTTTTCACAACTTCATTTCCTACTACTCTGTTTATATCACAGCAATGTAACTGTTTACTTTTTCCTTTCTCACAGATGGACCCTAGGTCAGCCTCTCAGAGTACCTCGAGCTTTTGCTTCTGCAGCACTTATCAATGGTTGTATCTGGCTCTGCGGAGGCTGCAAGACTGCAAAGACTAGAGACAAGCAACCTGTCAGCATGAACTCTGTTGATGTCTGCTCAGAGTATTCATAATGAAAAAAAGCCTGCAAGCTTGCAGTGGCCTGGCATAGTGGTACCGCAGCAAACATAGGTAAGAAAGTGGCTGAATATAAAAGTGCAGACTAAAGAGCACCAGATTTTTTTTTTTTTTACACGCTTGTGCATTTACATACTAGGGGCATCAACAGTGAAGAATGGGGCGTGCTATCTAAAAACACACTGCTCTTCACTGATCGGAAAGTCATAATATCACCAAGCAAGATGCCTGAACCGATTGCTGGACACAGTGCTGCCACTGTGTTGCCCTCGACTAGCCGGCACTCAAGCTCCAGCATGAAGTGGAGTGATGCCATTTTTGAAAGGCTGGCTTAACACTTGTTTTCAGTCTGGTTTCCTTGTCTCCCTCTGTAACAAAATTAACAAAATAACAAAACAACTAAATTCCACATGACATTTTTATTTTCTCTTCATTTGCCGCAGTAGTCAACGTCTTGGCCAATCATTCTCCCGTCATTATCCCATTGACAGCAACATCAAATGACCTGAAATGCATGTTACAAACAAATCAGCTTGTACACAATTTCTCTTAGAATGTAAGTGAACAACTCACTTGGACACAATCTGGTCACCAGGAACATGGAAGGGATTGCAAACAACATCACAGTACGAAGCATGAAGTTTGTGAAACATCTGCAACAGATTCACTTTAATCACAAATAACGATTCCAATAAAGAGGGCTTTTTATAAAGATGGTGATATGAACTGGCATTGTACCTACCTGCCGAATCTCATTGTCGCGGAGAGTTGTACGTGATGTTTCCACAATTACAATAAACTTTGTTTTAGTGTTTGTCACATAACCATACACTTTGTAGTCTTCTGTTGGGTACAGCAGACCCAAATACAGCTCCCGAACATCTCCAGAGCTCTTATTCCCAGGTGATATTTTTTCCTCAACAACATCCAGAGACGTGTGTATGGTATACAAAAATTTGAGCTCATTGCATGGTGCCGCAGTCTTTACAAACAGTGGAGAGTTCTGTAATAAAAAAAGTCATCCTAATCTTGACCACTGTGGCTAGACTTGTAGCCTGCCGGGAAAAATTCCATGATTATGTACATGTGCTTTAATGCCACACCACCTCAGAGGACCAGTAGGCCTAAGTCTTCCTATATGCTAGTGCAAGGGCGATTAAGCCACTTAAAAAAAATTATTTACCATCCAAGCTTCAAATGCATTTAGCTACCTCTTGAAATCACGTCATTAGTTCTGCTCTCCGCAGGGCTGGAACACGAAAATGTACAATATCCAGGATTGGACACTCAAAGAGACTGAACTACTTGCTTACTTATTACCACAATACAAAAATTGCAATGGAGATAAAAAGTTGAAAATGACTGCGAGCAGCGGTGTTATGTAAAACTCCACGTGCAGTACTCAAGTTCCAGCATCAAGTGGAGTAATGCCAACAGCAGAAGTTTACACATAATAGCACCAGGCCATTACAGAAAAGCAAAATCACGGTTATCCTTTAAATTTTTTTTCACTGCAGTCACATAAGTGAGCTCTGTGCAAACCTTCACAGTAATGTGAACATACACAGCAAGCTCTAAAAGCCACACATTCAAGCACTTACTATATTGGCAATCTATGCACCCCTTTTTTTTTTCCCAAATGCAAGACTCTAACTAAAGGGGGATGCCTGGAATCAAAGCATGTTTTGGTTCAGTACTTTGTTTTTTTCCCCTGACAAAGGCTACCAGAAAATAAGGGCTGCCCAAATTTGCATTGCTATACCATGTAAATGTTGCTTACCCTTCTTCAGTTTTTTTTTTTTATGGGAGACGCAGGCCTTAAAAATAATGTTTATTACTAGAGATAACGTAATGAAATTAGGTGCGTATATGTATTTCTTCCTCCCGTTTTCAAAAAATATGGTTATTTTCAGTATATATCAGTAAATTCTCATAATATGGAAAAATAACTGAAGCCTAATTAGATAATTCCTTTTGGGTCGTTTGGACACTTTCCCTCAATAGTTTTTGGTTCCTATTGGAATACAGCTGTAGCCAATACCTGCCATGCAGAGCAGTACTGTTAATGTTGTTATTGAGGTACATATGAATATATCATATAAAGATGTTCAGTTTTGTCAAAGCATCATAATTATGAAATATGATTAGGTGAAATTATTTTTCACAAACTTTGATATTTTCAATTGAGCGACAAAAATAGCATAGCTCCATAGCTCAGTTCTTTCCGAATTCAACTGTACAAGTTGAATTGAAATTGCACCAACAAACATAATGAAAACTTCCGTAAGGATAGTCATGTTGGCAAAAAACACCAAGTGGAGAAAATCACACTTGAAGTGCGCGTGCCAGCCACACGAAGGTCGTTGCAGAGGCCTCAGAAAGCAGCAGAATGCAGATATTCTGAGACAACTTCATGACAGTAATACCAGGATGTAGGGAAGAGCGCGTTTTCGAATGTTAAAGAGCAAAATGGCGGCCATCGGGAACACGGTCGCGAGAACTTACAGGTGCGAAGTTCTGCCGCATTTTGCTCCAAAATCAGCATTTCAGTGCTTTGGAAGCATCATATCACTTTTTTTAGTAGCCGGAGGTCGAATTAGGCCTTGAAACTTTGGAGGTAGGTACTTTATAGCATACTGAGCCCGAATATGACTCTTTTACCATTTCAAGACCCACGTCTCCACTCAAGTACACCATAAAATGATCCCAGGGTTTCCAAAATATTTTTCTTAATGAATATTTATAGAAATAAGCGGGAACTGGCACAGCTATGGTCTGCACTCTGAGAAGGAATTACCGTGCCCTTGCATCTCTGCACAACCTTATCCTCCTCTTCAGAAAATACAGTCAAGACCACTTATAAAGACCACAGTTATTACTAACAAGCGTGGAGCTACCGTCAAAATAGGTATTAGGGCTATGGAACTGCGTCTCCGATAAAATGAACAACCGTGGCAGCACCACTGGGTTATAACGAACTAGGAGGCGCCGAAAACTCTCCCCGCTGTCAAAAAACATTCGTTTCCCATAAGCGCAGCGACCGAAGAGTGTTCCCAGCTCCCATGATCCCCCCAAATAAAGTGCTAACCTCCAAAAAACAACAAAAAAGGAGGCACTGAAACTGAAAGTTAACCACTGGCCAATCACGCCACAACAGGCTAAAAGGTCAATTGTGTGTGCGTGTGTGCTGGTTGGGTAACGCATCTAAACTGGAAGCAGAAGCTTGGCAAACATGACACAGGGGCAGCATTGAAAGCGAAACTACTACACACAGCCAGTGATCAACCAAAGACAGCAATTTGGGACGTTTGACTACCAGCCAAGGAAGGTACTCCTGGCCCACCCGGTCACGTGGCACACGTCACGTGTGCAATTAAGTTCCATCTTCCGTGCTGCCGACACATGCAGGCAGCACACAGCAGATGCATAACGGTAGCTTCGCCTCTACATCCTTACAACTTACAGGAACAAAGATGAGGTTAGCAACCAGTGTAATCAATTGCCAGGAATACTTCAATCGCTTTCGTACGCAGCTAATGCCTCAGCCAGCAGCACATGAACATGGTTGAGAGCTTATAGAAAGCAGCTTGATACAGTCTTGTCTCAAAGAAACAAACATAGCTCAATGGTACTTTTAAGAAATAATTGGCACTTTTGTCCAAGCGTGTTTTCTGGCCATACTAGGGCATGTACATTTCCTACAAACTTCGGATACAACAAAAGCAATCCACGTGACTCTCAGGTTCGCTATAAGTGGGCTTGACTGTACTACAAAATCTCCTCGGAACTTGCAGGAAACAACAGCATGAAAAATAGATGCAAACAGGCAGACAGACGATTTTTAACATTACGTTTTCGATACATATCGGAGCATCCAGCTACAGGTCTACTAAACATTTACTGCCCTGAAATGCAACTGAGCAGTTTACTTTCACTACAGAAATAGCATGGAATAGCAGTGTGAAATTATCCATCTAAATAAAAACTGACAGTAAGCAGATTACAAGCTGTTTGATAACTACCCAGGTGGCACCAAAACATTCTAACTGCTAGATTTTTGTTTTGAGCAGATGTTATTTTAACACTCTTTATGTCCGCATTTCTAATGTTACAGATAAATATTAGGATGACCTGCCCCTAATATTAACGAAACATGTAATCAACAAATGTTACATTCTCGAAAATGGTGAAGCAGCCCTGCACAAGCTTGCAGGCCCACCAGTTGTGACAGCACACAACTTACATCACTTTGCAAGAACCAACAATGATGGCAACACTTGAGCTCCACTATACAGCACAACATGCAACACTAATTCACTCATCTCTGAATGGATTACCATGGAGTCAAGCTCATACACCCATTACTGAGCGGTGCCCCATGAGTGATAGTGGTGAATGGCTAATCAAGGTTTACTAACAAAATAATGGAGTTGTGTATGCGGTTTACGATGAATACTATCCAAGATGTGGTTGCAAAGTACTACTAGTAAACATCTTTGTTAGACCAATGGGTCAAATTCGGGGAACCAGCGCTTGAAATATATTTGTAACGTTTTACAGTTATGAATAACATTTTAGTTCAGTTTATGGGGGTTTAACGTCCCAAAGCGACTAAGGCTATGAGAGACGCCGTAGTGAAGGGATCCGGGAATTTCGACCACCTGGGGTTCTTTAACGTGCACTCACATCGCACAGTATACGGGCCTCTAGAATTTCGCCTCCATCGAAATTCGACCGCCGCGGCCGGGATCGAACCCGCGTCTTTCGGGCCAGCAGCTGAGCGCCATAACCACTCAGCCACCGCGGCGGCTGACTAACATTATAGTAACGCTTAAAAGGCTATATGAAAACAATACTTATTTAGAACGTTAAACTACTGTTTTTTATATGTTCGATGCTACTTGGACATATAGAGAGTTAGCTAATCCAAGCACCACAACAAGAAAAAAATAAAACACAGGGCAAGCCATACACCCTGTAAAGTCAAACAAAAGAAAGGACGATTGCACGGACGAGGTAACCCGGAACGAATGTCAAGCCACAGCAATTAAGAGCCGTCACGCGAGTAATAAACTGTTGCCAATGGCGCACTATGGTTTCCAGCACGATAACACAAATTAGAAGCACAAGATATGCATGCACTGCTGCTTCATATTATACTCATTGCTTTTTCAGTGGGCACATTAATTAATTATTAGCATAAAAACCTTCAATGAAGCTGCAGGCAAATTCAACTGCTAAATATATTAGGTCATACACAGCTCAGTGCTTATTCCGAATGTTGCCGCTGAACTTTGACCACTGCAAAGCGCCAGACTGCCTAGATGAATGAAAACACCACGCTGTTAATTAGACGATTAACAGAGCAAACATCCGTGCTTACTTCAGAATGAAAAGTGAGAGATACCCGATAAAATGAGGAGCATTAAAATGGGCGTTTACCTCTTTGCCGATCACAGCGACGGCAACAGCCATTACACTTTTCCTGAGTCAGTTTGGGTTCCCACTTTAGCGCTTCTCCGGACACACTACTTTTCTTGGTTCCTCAAAGTGAGCCACGGTACCGCCGCTCACAATGATCAGCGTCGTAGTTGTTCACCTCATACACGCCAAGCGCCCGCGCGGAAGCAGCAGCTTCAGCTTCCTCGTTCTCTGTCAGACATGACCACTGATCTTAACAACTGCTGCTGAAAAACTAAAACGGTAAACCAATGATAGTCAAAACGCTATGCAGCAGCCAGACATGTCTAAAGTGCGTCCGAACAGACTTACGTAGCGAAAGCCTCAGGAAATGAAGCGTTAAATTAGTGGAAAAAGACAAGAAGCCTGCCATGACCTACCAGCCAATTCGGTCCAATCCAAGCGTAGCCAAGCGAGCGCGGCACATTCGCTTTACTACGAAACGAACTTCCCACGCGTAGGCCGAGTTACATAAAACGCCAGTTTATTACTTTGATGCAAACAATGAACAACAGTGAATCAATGGAGAAAGTCGCGTCATTTTTGTCTTTGTGTTTAGAAAACGATTTGCCAGCAGTACGTAGTTCGTTGACAAATCGTTAGTACTTTTTCTCCATTACCGAAGTTGTGTCGCTTTCCTCGTTTAATGTACAACTGATTCCCCGTTCCAGGAGCTGCCGTTGACGCCCAAGATGCAGAAGGTACAACAGGATTGCAAATTGCAGCCACGAACGGGTACAAAATTCTGGCTGAATACCTTATTGGGCAAAGCGCCGATGTTAATCTGGCGAACAACTACGGTTGGACACCGCTCATGCACGCCGCACAGCATGGTCAGGTATCTGTGGTGGCTCTTCTATTACACCATGGCGCAACTGTGAATGCAACCGGCCGCTTAGGTTTGTGCAGTTGTAGCGTTTTACTCTTCGAATGCCTTTTTCTGTCCGCTATGAACTTTTCTTGCTCTCTCTCTCTCCTAGTTTTTTTTTTTTTGTTCTTGTCCAAAACTTCTTCCTTATACCAGAGCCGTTTGACCTTGCTCACACTGCCGACGCTCATATTTTAAACAAATAATAAAAAAAAGATCCCTTCTCAAGCCATCTATTTTTTCTAGGGCCCTTCTTTTTCGGGTTTTATTTAATCCGGAATTCGCGGAGGTAGAAATGGGCGCTATTTTCCGATTTGAAATTCTGGTAGAAATGCCGCCGTGGTGGATCAGTGGTTATGGTGCTCTGGCTGCCCTGAAAGACGCGGGATCGATCCTGGCCGCGGCGGTCGCATTTCGATGAAGGCGAATTGCTAAAGGCCCATGTACTGTGTGATGTCAGTGCACGTTAAAGAACCCCAAGTGGTCGAAATTATCCAGAGCCCTCCACTACGGTGTCTCTGTAGCCTAAGTCGCTTTAGGACGTTAAACCCTGTAAAACCAAAACCAGAAATGTGGTTATTCAACAGGTGTTTTAATAAATCACATTTTTTTGTGTCATTTTTTCCGGCAAAAATAAGTTACTCTTAGCACACATAGCTGTTTCACATATAGCTCTCTGTTTGCACTCATTACCTCGTAAACAATCTTGTGTTATACTTCTCGTGAACACAGACGCACTATAAGAATGAAGACAACACACAAGCACTGTGTGTCTGTTTCCTTTCTTGTGGTGTGCCTGTGTTTGTGTGAAGTGGTACAAGATTGAGATGTACCAGCTAGCCCAAAAAGAAGTTTTACCTCATAAACAGTCTAGAAATGGCAGCTTGGCTAAGAAAGTGCTGTCCGCGTCCTATTTCTATTCTGTGTAATTACAGCTATTTAGTTGTGTGTATTACCATTCCTCATGTGCAGCACTTGCAAGTCTCTACTAGACCTGTATGTGTTTATACATGCATTGCAAAATCATTCACAATTAGCGCAGCCATTATAAATGTCCAACAGCCTCCGAGGAGGGTGTCATTACCAACGAAAAGTCCGGTTAGTGCCTGTGTTCTCACTTCTGAGACCTACTTTTCAAACTTATCCATAGATGAAACCATGCAGTGGATAACAAGCATCAGAAGAGATTTAAAACCATCAGCTAACTGAAAAAGCCACTGCAGTAGTATAAGACATTTGCTAGTTTCTGTGCAGTACCTTCAGCTTTGTACACTGACGATTTAAGATGCATTTTCAGGTAGGAATCAAGTTTAATTTCATTTTTAAAAACTCTGCTTGGGGTGGAAGAACGGGATAAATTGTGTTTTACTCAAAAACAAAGGGCCCTAATTGTGCCTCACAAGAGCCCATTACTTACTTTAACCTCTTTAATGACCAAATTACAGAGGAATCAAAGTAAAAAATTATTGCTGCCACGTTATGCCAGCTAATGTACCCACATTAAAAACACATTATCAACTATTTGTTATCGACGCTGAACTTGGAGAAAATGGTATGTCACGAATTTGAAACAATGGGCATTTGGTCCATTTTGTGCAGCTAGTCTGAACTGTGTGAAAGACCAACTTGAAGAGCCAGGGACAACAGACAATATTTTATCCAACAAATGTTTTCCTATTTTTTTCCACAAAAGTTTTCAGAAAATGAGAGACAGGTAGTTTTCGAACGCTACCTGGAAGTCGCATATTTGCTCCGCCTTTTCTTCACCTAGCTTTCTTATAGTGGCTCCAAGCATTTCGGTGAAAAATTGCTCGCAACTGGAAACATGTCGACACCAAATGTTGTATTCAAGCTCCATGTAATAACCAATGAGTACACAGCGTGGAAACGCTATGTTGTGATTTTGTGGCACCGGGCGCTAAAGGGTAAAGCTTTAATAGCACCCGTTTGCAGATATTTTGGCACACAGTGAAGGGCTCAAAACCAGTGCAGCACATATTGCAGCAGCATTTGCTATATCATGTAACTAATTTGGAACATAAAGACTAGCATAAACAAAATGAGTTGTGTTGCTGTCTCTGCATGCGCTGTGTCGCTTTCTGAACAGGTGTAGGTGCGCTGGCTTTGGCTGCTGGAGGAGGCCACCACTCGGCTGTTTGCCTCCTTCTGGAAGCAGGAGCAGACACTGCAGACAGCGCTGTGCATTGTGGCTCAGTGCTTACACCTTTAGGCGCTGCTGCTGTAAACGGCCATGTATCAGTCATTGGTGCCCTTCTTCAGCGAGGCAGCTCTGTGAACCAAGTGCTCCTAGCTACTGGTAAATGGCCTGAGTGTAGTCATGAAGCTCGTTTTTGTGTCCCTTCTGTTGTGCACTCTGAAACAGGTCTCAATTTATTGCATCTAAAGTTCTGGTACAGCGTTACAAGCACAGCGTTAAGGTCAAGGACCATGTTGGTTCAATGGGTAATATTAATGATAGCAAGGTGCATATATATGTATGGCGTCCCTCATAGCCTGGGTCGCTTTGGGACGTTTAACCCCCATAAACCAAACCAAACCTCTGCTTGCCCCGTTTCAAATCTCATGTTATTATGCCCACTGACCAAAGCTTTCACACTGGTCACTTGTTCTTTAGGGCCCTTTAGCCTACTTTTTCAATAACAGGCCTGGGTGATAATTTACTGTTAGAAATAACAAAGCTATTGTTACTTTTTTTTGCATTTAGCACACTGTAGATGCGATGCTCAGTTATCTAGTTGTATATTTTTAAGCCTGGCATACTTGTATGTTAAATGCCACTATTACTACCTGCAAGCCATTGAAAAAGGTTTACCCCTAAAGCTACAAAAGGACATGCACAGTAACTTCCTTTACTGCCACAAATAAAAGAAAAATGATTTCACTTTCTTGTAGCTTGGCTATCATTAGGCAGGTGTAAAACAAGGTGCGAACTTGTAGCCCCATTCTTAATACCGGGCACTGCACACATACTTACAGGTGCTAGTCCTCTCATGCTGGCTGCTAGTGGAGGCCATCTGCGTGCTGCACAGGTGCTTATGCACCACCGGGCAAACCCAAACCAGAACAACTTTTATGGCCAAACTGCACTGGATGTAGCCACAGCGTGTGCAAAAATGGAGGTAGCCGAATATCTTCGAAGTATTGCACAGGTGGCACAGCAAGGTAAAGCCATGTGCAGCTGCTGCATGTCTCTGCAGATTGACTCCCAATGTCATGCGTGTGATAACTATGTAAAATTTGCTTGATTCCCGTTTAAAGGACAGAGACTTGGTGCTACTTGTCTGAATACAGTAAACACTGTGTGTTAAGCTATTACAAGCTGTACTGAAAGAGCTGCTGCACAAAAATTACTGCTTCATTCGTAGTCAGGTCTTGTATAAATATTATATTTATATGCGTTTTATATTACACGGCATTTTATGATGACACTTTTGCGGTTGGGTCACAAAGGCAGTCAGCCAGTATCACCTCTAACAACATGCTTGGCCTTCTAGATGGCCATCTCTTAAAGAGCAACGCCGGGGGTTTTTTTCAATATTTTGAAATGATAGTCAAATCACATTCCTTAGAGTCCCCTCTCTCCACCATAGCAAGCTGTTTTTGATCAATTTACTAAGTGGAACCATTTTAAACAGTGAGAACAGCGTACCAAAACCGCAACTCAGTCTGTGGCCAGGGATGATGCTTTGTGTGACACAGAGATAACGTCACAAACATTACTACAAAAACACTTGTGGCTTAAAAGGGACACATCTTTCAGCAAAAATTTTTCTAGTTCTTGATGCATTTTCATGCAATTTTTTAGCACATAAGAAATAATTTTATAACTACTCTCACAAAATTTTACTCTTACAACTCCAGAAAATTGTTTTCTAATATATGTTTTTCCTCTAAATCTTCTGAAAAGGATGCAGAGTTAAAATGTGGCGGAAGACTGGTTCAACATTCATTGAATTCCTACTGCTGTATTACAGGTCGACATTCATAGATTTTTTTTTTTTTGCAAAACAAATTTTTTTTTGGTTTCAAATCTTTTGCAATGCAATATACATTGACATATGCAGGGTGATAAGAAAATTTCACAGAAGAAATTTAAAATTTACAAATTCGAAAAACAAATACTATCCTGATCCGCACTATGATCAAAGGAGTGCAAGAAAACAAACTGGGTCAAAATAGATGGAACAGTCTTGAAGAAATTTGGTCCACAAGCTGAGTATCTAGGCACAAAACCGTAAAAAATAAAAACGTCCATTATTCGAGCGTTTTCCTGCAATGCACAGCTGCTACTGTTCACGAAACAGTTTATTTAGAGAACTTCCCGATTGATCTCAGCAATGAAACTTTGGGAGCACATAAAAAATTAAGCATACAAGCAGATACAAGAATTATCAAAAAATCATTTTTTTTTTTGCTATATTTTGGTATTTAAGAGCCATGTCCCCCCTTAAAGAGCGAGTGAAAATGATGAGTCCTTTCATAAAATGCCTGAGACGATATAATACAAGCCTAAAAATTTTGTTAATGCAGTGGGGAGTGATTATTAATGTGCGGGGAATATTTGTGGCGTCGAAAATGCAGTGTTGCCCATAGCAACACTGCACTGAACTGAGAGCAAACGGCAAACTTTAAAATCGATTTGCGTCCAAATGAAATGTCACATGGATGCCAAACTTGGAGGAAGTAAACAGGACTTCAGAGAAAACCTGGAGCATATATTTCTCAATAGACCATGGAAACTTCGAAAAGCCCCTAAAGACGCCCTTTAGATGCCTCTTGCACTGCTGAACCGCTGCAGTGCCTCAGTGACTATGGCATACGAATACTGAACCCAGTGTGACAAGATCAAATCCTGGCCATGGTGGCCACGGTGGCCACATTTCTACGGAGGCAAACTGCAAAAACACCAGTGTGCTGTGTGATATCAGTGGTTGTGTTCAGTCATGTCGGCAGGTGGCCAAAAAGATCAGGTGGTCAAAATTAATCCATATTCATCCACTACGGTGCCCTTCATAGCCCATGTACAGTTTTGGGACATTAAGCCACACATGTCATCTTAAACTATTTTATGGCATCTTGCTATCAAAAACATTAAATTTTTTCTTTTGCAGCTCAGTGCTCCCAAACTGGATACGTACTACCTTGATGGAAAGATACACGAACAACTCAGTGCCAACACGCTCCGCTGTTTCAATTTTTTTTCACCGCGCTTTTACTTCGGTGATAGCAAAAAGACCCTAGACTTGTCCACGATACATTCTAGGACGACTCGCTTCTTTTTCGTACTACCCAGGTAAAAGCGCGATGAAAATAAATTCCAACATTGGGGCGTGTTGGCGCCGGGTTGTTCGAGGTAGTACATGAGGGCATAAACTTTTTCAGGCAAGATCACTTCTCGAGGTATTCCCGATAAATGTAAAATTGGAGGAAGTAAACAGGACTGAGAAGAAAACCTGGAGCATAAGTTTCTCTATAGACCATGGAAACTTCGAAAGTATAATGCACTCATTACAGTGCATTCATCACAATGAATTTCAGCACTTCCAAGGTACCTACGTCAGACAGTGAAAGAAACAGATTGTTTTAAACTGGCGACTTGAATGCGTATTCATTTAGATGCAGTAAAAAGAAGTGCAAATAAGCAGCTCCCTGCAAGTGTTTCTGCCAGATGCCAGCACACCTGAGAACACAGCATTTATCGCCACTATACTTGCTTCTTTCGTTTTTATACGCTCGCCAACAAATATGAGGCAGTGAGTGCAAAAGGTAGTTTCGAGGCGCTACGAAGCACCTTCTGTTGCAAAAGCTTTCAAACCAAGGCACCTATGACTGTGGCAAGTCCAAAGCTACTCATTGCTGCCACTCACTAATCTTATTATTAGATGTGTGAAGGGGGAACTCCACTGCCATTCACCAGCTTGTATGTGTGAACAAATGAATGGAGGTGTCTCACCTATGAACATTTGCACCCACACTCTGACCACGGCTGTATTTTCTTGGAAGCTTTTGCAGCAGGTGGTACACACAGCTTGGGCAGTCTCATTGTGCTTGTCACATCTCCTCATTCACCCATGGTGGGTGAACAGCGCAACAAAGGTAGGACAAAGGCAAGACAAGCGCTAACTAGCAACTGAGTTTATTGAAGAATGAAAAGTGGTTCGTTCTTCAATAAACTCAGTTGCTAGTCAGCGCTTGTCTTGCCTTTGTCCTGCCTTTGTTGCGCTGTTCACCCACCATGAATGCTTACCAACTCACCCAAATTTCAGCTTTCTTCGTTCACCTTCTATTCCTCCCGATTCATTTCCTCTTCATTGACTTGAGCGAGATGAAATTGTGGTGGTGCCTGTTGACAGGCAGCACTCAAATGTAAGGATTTTGTGACCTCCTCCATCACAAATTGTGTGCATCTGATAATGTGCACCTGTGAAAGGTCATGGTATAATGCTACAGCATGGAATTTGCAAAGTTATTTGCTTCAAAGTGAAAAGAGAGAACGCGAAAAATCAGCCCCTCTGCACCTCCATCTAGTTCTTCACGACTGCACTGGCTAACACCTTGCGCTACGACAATGCCCTTTCAATAATGCAGTCTAAAACACGTGCACTCATATCAGGACCTTTATAAACTTTTAAACGAAGTGGCCTTGCTCTAATGAAGGTCCACTGCATTTGTAGTTTTATTTTCTCTTTAACAGTGCTAACAAACCAGCTTACCTGTTTGCAATGCCTCCTAAATGCAGCCTTCCTTCCAGAGGCGCTCAGAATAGCAGAATGAGGGCTGTATGTTTTCATCCTACTCTTTCTGCCAAGCCAATGTTTTTTTCTAATTGGCTAGAAGCCAAGTTCTAATGTCCTCATTGCATATTGCATATAATGCATATTTCATTGCATATAATGTCCTCATTGCGCCTTTGACTTTGTTTTGTCCATTTCCTACAGAGCACAACCCAAACGTCACTGACATATTTGATGCTATTGTAGCATGTAAGTCAATGTTTTGTCTATATAGGAAATTTTTACGTATTCTTGGCAGCCACATAGACAGCGATTTAGCTCTGAAAAAAATTTTCATTATGCAAGGATAAAACTAATGCGGTATCACAGAACGTGTTCTATCCCTTATACTTGACTTGGTTTGAGATGGAACCATGGTGACTCCCATAAGCAGGTGGCACTCAACCATTATGGTATCCTATTCAAGGAGTGGAATCAGTATGCAGTCAATCAACCTAATTAGGTGGATTATTAACATTTCAGCCATCAAAGATACAAGAAAGCTTCCAAACGTAAATTTGTAAAAATTCCGAGTAAACACTTCTCATTAAATATTCTAAAGAGGAACCACTGTCCCGAGTTTCTTCCATTGCACTAAAGTACATAAAGCACTTGATGAGCTTGATTTTGGCCACTTGCACATTTTGCATAAACTGGGAAACACCATGGCAAAAGGCAGTAGTTGACACAATGAAACCAACAACTACGTCCTCAGACTAAGCTCACATACTACAAGTTACTTGAAAATTCTGCTTTTTCTCTTTAGACCTCACAAGGAAGTTTTCAGACAGGTCATCTTTAGACATGGTCAATAAAGTGTCAACATTTCATACCTTTCTTACTGAACTTCGTCCTGTATTTTATTGTAACATTTACTTAGGAAAAAAGGCAAGTAGGAGGGGGTGCGAGCTACTGTAACTGACTTGCTCAGGGCTAGCGCCTGAACAGCAGCTGCTAGGAATATGGGGAAATGGTAGAACACAGATAGACAGCGTTAGCGAGGAAGGAAAGCAGTCAACACTCTTCTGTACATGCAGAACTGCTTTGAGCAGTTTCATATCAATTTCATTCTTGACATTGTGCAACCTTTTACATGTAAGTCACTCTGCACAGCTACTCTTTACATTTGTAATGCTAATCTATACACTCTGTTTCATAACCAGCAGGCAATGCAGCGGAGGCTGCGGAAGTAGTGCACCCACAAAACCATATTACTCCACCAAATATCATTCGTTCCTCTCGAAGCCTTGGCGAGTGTTTGGATGAAAACAAAGAGCTGTACAAAACGAAGAGCTAGCATTCAGAATCGCTGTCGAAGCTGCGGGGTGCTGTGTTTCAGCCCTCTGGCTATATCAACAGTGTGTGCATTACTTTTTAGGTGCATATGGAGCCTGAGCGATTAGTCCTATCAGCCGCAAACCATGCCACCATATGTCATTCTTCTCGAAGTCGCGATGAGTCGTAGGATGAAAATGTGGCAAGAGGTAAAACAAAGTGCAGGAGGTTGCCAGTCATGGTAGTTGATACATTTGTCAAACCAAATATGCCTCTGTTCACTTTGGTTGTATGGCGAACTATTTTTCGGGCGCTGATTTAGCTTGCGCAAACAGGTGCACTATTTATGGCAGTGTTTACTGGTATGCATGAAACGGAGTAAATAAAGATGATTAAATTTTCCAATGCCTGCTTAGGGTGAAATGGAATCAACATACGTCATCGACAGACTTTTTTGCAGTGTGCTCAACTATTTGAAGCCAAAACAATCACCGCTTGTGAAACCAGTATGAGTTGTGAAACTTTTCTTCTTTAATTTGTTATTGCAACCTTGATTTTTGAAGCCTTACTTTTTTTTAAGGTAGGAAGAATGTGAGACATGGCTCATTAAATGTAAGAATTGTATCACCAAATATACACAGCCAAAACGACAATGGGCCCGTGACCCAGTTGCCGCAATGTTGTAGTTTGAATTTTGTTGAGCTGATGTGTTATACTTGCACTCCTGATTTCTTTAGGTGATTTGAATGAAGTCAGAAGAATTTTGGAGGAACATCCACCATGTTGTAACTGGTGTCACTCAAAAAAAGGCACCACTCCACTGATGCAAGCAGCCATATTGGGTTACATTGATGCTGTAGCACTTCTGGTAGAAAGCAATGCAGACCTGGAAATGCAAGACTGCTCAGCTGGCTGGACAGCTCTCATGCATGCTGTATATCACGGGTATCATGTGGTATTCGTAGCCACCTTTTTTTTTTTTAAACCAAATTACATGACTGAATGTTCAGAACCTCTCTTTAAAGAAACCTTATGGTCAATGTCTGTCTTTTTAATTCTTTTTTCCTTCTTTTCACAGGCAACTACACGTTGCTCGCTACCTCATTAGCTCAGGTGCTGATGTCTACACGGAAGCATTCAATGGTGCCACTGCTCTTGACATTGCTTGTTATCTTGGTCTGTAGAGCTTTAAAGGTTTGCATGTTATATAAATCAGGCACATGCCTAAGTCGTCATTCTCACTTTGTTTTCAGAGAATGGCAACACCAAGATTATCCAAATGCTGGCTGATGAAACAGTTGCTGGCTTGTCATCACAATTAGCGGCTGAAACAGAGAGGTGCACTTGATATTTCAGGGTTTTTTTCATTTGGTGGAAAATGGGGGGAACTAACGGAAGCCACACTGCAATTTGGCCAGCTTATTAAACTTGTGAATAACTTTTTAGAAAGACGAATGACTCACAGCACCTGAAAGTGCTGAAGGTAAGTAAACTTTGATAGGTGCTTTTTATTAGCATGGGGCAGATAGAAATGCCAGTTTTCTGCTATATTGCGGAAGGTCATTCCCATATCCTCACCAGTAGCTGCATTTTTTAATTTATTGATATAGTTCAACTGTACTGAAAAGACAGGAAAGAACTAGCCTTCCTTTTGTATCAAAGCACAAAAATAGTAATAAAAACATAATATTGCTTGTATTGAAACTGCTAATCAAGTAAAAGGTAGAAATATGGCGGAAATGAATACAGATCATGCTGTCCTTCAAATTCAAAAGGGACCACTGATGCAACATGCAACTTATGCAATGCTTCACCACAGCACAGCACTAAATGTACGTGGAACTAAAGCGGGGGTATCGTTGACTTCAAATGTAGCACACGACTTGTGCTACATCATGCTACAGTAGCTCGTATTTTGACAAATGTGTAACATCGCTTTTTGGTTTTAAACACTGCATTCTAGGAGTGGATTGGCAGTGTAACACAGAAGCTGACAACATGGAGAGGCAGACAGCCACTACTAACAAGCATTGGTTGGGCAGCCAGCTTACCCAGCTCTCTGGCTGTGGACCTGCAGTCAATGAGCACATCAACAACACATGAGACAGTACCTGCTTTAGATATTTCTTTTACATCACCTGAAACAGTAAGTCATGAATAAAAATTCTCGTCAATCAACGATATTTAATCATGAGCTCAAATAAGGTCAAGCAAAATTAAATATGAACTGATGTGATGATATCACAAGTAGCATTTTTAATGTAAGGGGCCTCTAAGACTAATTTTGCTCTAAAATGCAGCTGCTAATCACATTTTTTTTTATCTTGTTTGCTTGAAAAAAATGTGGGGAAACCAGACACATATCGTACCAAATTTAGTAAGTGGAACTTGGTGCTGGAGCAACATTGGTGTAATTGTATCAAGCATGAAAAAGCATTGTCTTCACCTACAAGTGTTTGCAGTTCACCTTCAGCACTGGCTCTCACCTGTTTGCCTTGTATTTGTGTATGTGCAGTTGTGTTCAAAATTACCTGCACCATGCCAGCAGCAGTTGTGCAGTTTTCACTCCATAGCAATTAAGTACACTGTGACACTCATTGCAGAAAGCAATTTTTGGCTACGTGAATGCATTTCGACCACCACCAGCTCTCTTGCTTCGTGAAGGAAGCTCTAAACACATATTAAGTCATACCGAGCGCAACTGTACTTTTCGGGACAAAAGTCCCCAGGACACACAAGCAGCAACCAAAAGTGCATAGCTTTGTTGTATGCCTGTAATTCAAGACTGCACTTTGACTTGGCTTCTCTAATGTGTGCTACTGAAATCAGGCAACTGTACATATCACAGCTATATGCCTAGATCGCCATTCACACATCCTGGGAACTTTCGGCCCCTACAGTTCATGTCATATGACAAAAAAAATTATGTGAATTATTTCTTAGTACTGATATTTTATCTCCCCTCAGATTTTCCCCGAAGTAGACTCTGTTTTCTGGGCAGCACCACCATCACTTACAAACTATAAGAAAATGCTGGAAGGCGTTCAAGCAGCCTTGCCAGATAGTGCTATCGGGACGCACTCACAAAAGGTGTGTGTTTACCAAGAAATCTGTAGGCACTTTAAAATGAATGTTGTTCCATTTCTGTGCAGCTCACAAGAAGGGCCATTGAGCCAAAATTTCATCACCTGAAACAGCCTCCTTTAACTGAATCTGAGAGCTCTGGTAAGCAAACAAATGCGCTCTTTATTTATCAAGGACATGCAATTCTGCTTGCACATACTTATATCAAGCCCAAATAAAAATATAAAATTGCATTACAGCCTCAGATATAACTAGATTGCATGAGTTGATGGCAAAAAAAACAAAAAACAAATTGCAGTGGCATAAGATGCTTATTTACCAAATGAATGATTCTGTAGCAATTAGGCACCAAAGCAACTGCAGCTGTTTTTCCTTGTTCATCATAGTACCACTTCAGATATTACCTACAGGCTAAGCAAGTCCATCTCACTCCATGAAATGCCGCAAGGTATGGTGACTGGCACAACAAATCATTAAAGGCCTGTAAAGCAGCTGAATGGGCTAGTTGGTTTTGCATCTTGGTGAAAAAACAGCGCACAAGCAGACACAGACAGACACAGCGCTTGTCCCTTCTTTCTGTCTGTGTCTGCTTGTGCGCTGTTTTTTCACCAACATTAAAGGCCTGTCAGCCTTTCTTCTCTCCTACAAACTTATTAATTGGTAAAAAAAATTCCACCGGTCATCAACAACCAACAACATTACCACTGATTATTCGTGATTATTGCGGTACCTTCAATGGACCATAGACACCTAATTTTAGCTGCTTGTTTTCTTCTTTCAAATGATGCACAAGACATTAGAATATATAGTTCATCACATGGTATTCGCCTACAACTGCTCAATAATTTATAATTGAATTTCTTCTTGGTGCAGTTTCCATTGTGGTTTCATCAGCCGACTGATGGCTGTTATGCGTTAGTAGCGTCGGGTCACACAGGGCATGAAAAAAAAAACTGATATGCAACTTCCAATGCACTGTTGTCATTCCAGCTTTTGAAGCAGGCTGGCCTAATTACTGTGGTGAATTTAAACTACGTATGAGCAATTATATTGCAGTTTTTTCATGCGTCACATGGCCTACACTCTGAACGCATCTTAACAATAGTTCAATATGACAGTCATAAATAAATGCCACATGGTGAACCATGTATTTAATGTGTAACGCATCATTTGAAAAAAGAAAATGTGCAACTGAGATTACGTGTTTCCCTTTTGATGTCACCATCAGCACACAGAAAATATTTAGTTTGGTATTAGTGCCCACAGTGGCAATGAAAATTGCTGATGACTATTGATCAAGTCTGGAGACCAAGCCTTGCTTATTTATTAATCAGCTAGTAGATAAAAACTTCTGCTAATAAATCTAAGCTGCTTTTATGAACAGATAAATCCCAGTAATAGATCACATTCAGAATGCTCCATAACATTGCAGGAATATAAATAAATGCAGAACTCTTATTCACCTATGCAGCAGGCTTATCTGTGGATTGCAACAAGTTGTTTTGTCACAAAAAAAAGTCACAGTGGATATATGGGCTGCCTTTGTTATCTTGGTAACCGAAAGTGTCAACTGTAGTTGAATCTAGATCTTTGCTTACTTCTCTCAGGTGGAGTAATGAGCATTCTGCAAGCACTAGGTCTCGGCAAATATGCCAGAAGCTTCGAAGAAAATGAGGTGAGCCATTTTACACTGATATACCTGGAAAGAACCTCACTATGTGTCTTGTCTGTAGGTTGACTGGGAAGCATTTGTTAATTTGGATCCTGGGAGTATAGAAGCAATTGGTGTTCTAACAGGAATAAGCAGAGAAGTTCTGCAGGAAGCCATCTATGAACTGCAGAAGATGCGGCCAGCCTGTTGAGAAGTCATAACTTGGGTTTCACAGATCAAGGGGGCAGTTCTATGTGCAGTCATCAAAAGAATAAAGTGTGCTTTAAAATTCCAGAAGTTTGCCTGTGCCTTTATTGCTGAGCAAAGTCCAGCTACAAGGCATATTGAGCCAATACACTGCGTGTTAGTAAGCAAGCAGAAATTTAGGTGTCAAGCGAAAGGCCACCAAGTGCCCCTGCAGGAACATCTGTCTCCATGTTGGCATCATCTGTCTGTACTTCTGCTCTGAGCAGCTTCCGGCCTTCAAAGCAGCTCAACCCAGCCCATTCTTTCAGGTCAACCACTGCAAACCCAAGTGTCTTATTGTCACCTCCAACAGCCACCACGAAGGGCTCATCGGGGGAACTGGCTAATGTAAGCACAGAGCCAACAGTCAGTGCTTCCTTTTCAAAGACAAATACAGGCTTGTGATCCAATATGTCCCATACCTTAAGCGATTTGTCTTCAGAGGCTGTGATGAGACAGCCAGGGCAGTAGGCACTCAATGCCATTCCAGTGACACCCTTGGTGTGGGCTGACAAAGTGAACACAGCTTGATCTGTACGAGCATCAAAGCCATACACAAGACCGCTGTCTGTGGAGACGTAAAAGTAAAAGGGATCAAAGTGGTTCCACAAGACTTTCTCCACTTCGCCGTCAACAGTCCAAGACTTGAAGCTAGCATCACTGCTTCTGCAATCCCAAAGTTTCACGGTGCTGTCACATGCTCCTGTCAGTAGAGTATGACTTTCAAACGGATGCCAAACGACGGACTGAACTTTTTCCTTGTGGGCTGAGAGGCACCTAGCAGGGACACCCGCATCCAAGTCCCAAACGAGGGCTTTGTGATCGGCCGATCCACTTGCGAGCAAATGTCTGACTTGCTTGTTCCATGATAGGCTCAGAACCGCGTCTTTGTGCATCATTGTAGCCTTCACTGCATTCTTTTTCTTTTTAGCCTTTTTTCCTAGCTTGTAAGCAGGCTCTAAGCTGTCAACTAAGTCCAAGTCCCAGACGCTGATCACAGGAGTCATGTCGCCAACTGCCAAGTAGTTACCTGGATTCGGGTCTGTCGGATCGAAGTTCATCCATTCTAAGCACAGTGGATAGGCAGGCAGCATGATGTCATGGTGAACGTAGAGGTGCTCTTCCTGGTGGTTGTTGACATAGACCTCAACAGTAGCGCACGTATCTTCATCAACACGTGCCACCGCAATCAAGTTGTCCGTGGGTCTTATGGTGAAGTCGTCAATTTCTTCCTCGCTATCTTCACCGTGCTGTGGGTCCAAGTAAGGGTCGTCGGCGTTGTTTGCGTAGACAGCAAGAGAACCAAGATTTCCCAGCTGCGGCGCTTCGCTGTCTTCATCGTCGTACGTGTCCAGGCCGTACTTGGCAGTAATGTCGTCTTCGGACGCCTCTGCTTTGCAGTCTTCCATATCGTCCATGCCGTCCACATTTTTGCTGTCGGGCGCACCCTTTTCTATAAGCTCTTTCAGCTGTTCACTGAGCAGTTTTACTTTTTGAGGGTTTGCCTTGGCTACCCCTCGAGGGATCCATGTGAGACAAGGAACAAAATTCATGGCAAAATTTTGATGCGTTCACCGCGGAATCCGAACACGCGGACAGCGTATGACGAACTACTATGAACGTGCGCCCCCACTTCTTTTTTTAGTGGATTGGATTGATTGTGTGCTGCACTAACGACATTTGTCCCAGAGTCTCACAGTCTTGAAAATAAAATATGCAGACATTTTAAATTACTGTATTGCAGATACAATTGGTTTAGTACAGAATGTTCCAAGGATTTTCTTAGCAACAAATGTTAAACTCAAACGCAGGCCGAGGGAAGCCGCAAGTAGTCGAAACCAGTAGTCTAGCTAGCCTAGCCAGCTGTTCGCCGCCTGCGTTTGGCTGCCGCGGCTGACTGGGCCTCACTGTCTTTTTTTTGCATTGGCATCAATACGTGTCGACCTAAAATCACTGCCAATTTATGTTAAATCATGTGTTTAGCTGAAATCCGATTAATCGAGGCGCAGTGATTAAAGTAAACATCTATGGGAAGGCTGTAAAACGATATCGTGGTACTCCTCATCGATTTCGATTTGTATGAGTAAAGTTATGGCAGAGCTGCCTCAGCTGGGTAAACACTGTCACGTGGAATCATGCAATCGCTTAGGTAAGTAGCTTATTTATATCCTATTCGTTGCTCTAGAAAACGGAGCCATTATGTGTGACGTTTCACATATGTGATCGTGTGGAGAGTGTGAAACAGTTTGGTGTTGTAATTGCGATATTCATTTAGAGAACCAGACGCAGAGGGCGACATTATTTATCATGTTTCGTTGTTCTGGTCAATGCACATTTCTATGAATAAATCAGTAAGGAAAGGTAAATCAGTAAATGAGGAAAGACTGAATCCGATCATGCGTGCAAGTTACGGTAACCGTGTGCTCTCGTTTTACGTAATCGTTTTCAGATTGTCTGATTCTGACTGTCGTTTTCAGATTTTTTACCTTTCGAGTGTGTGCACTGCAAGAACACATTCTGGTAAGCATTATGCAGAGCCGTTGTTTCGAAAGTTCTATTCGTGTCGTAACGCATTTGACTAATGCACCTTGTGTACCATCGCGCATTCGTTAACAGCAGTGATCATCGAACCTCAGATGCGCATGTGTGTGATCGAGTCCAGGTATACAAACGATTGAGTCTCTCTGACTATAAATTGTGCGGAAGAAGAGTGTCATGCAATGCTCGCTGAACGTCTTTTGCCGCCCAGACTCATGTGCTGACAGACAAGGAGGCAAGGTGCAGTCGTACTGGAACGCTCTTCTGCTGCAGTTTCGGTGACTGCTCACAAAAAGAGCTGACCCCAATAACATGTGGTCTCTGTGCGGATAATTTCTGTGTGCGGCACCGGCATGCTCAAGACCATAAATGCAAATGCCTGCCATCACAGTCGGAGCACATGCCCCTTACGACAAAGGTAGTGAAAAAAATACTAGGTAAGACAACTATTATGTCGCAAAAAGCACTTCATGGTGTTCTACGGTGATGCTGAGAGCACCAGCCTCTGCTCAATTAGCATGGGAGCAGAAGCAGTTACTGCATTTGCATCTTGACCGCTATGGCTACGCTTTTGTTTCCTCATTATCAAGGATAACATTCAGTTTTAAAGTAAATACTTCACAACACTGTAGGCCAGCTGCAGCGGGGAAATGTTTACCTATTGTTTCGAACTGTACCGCTGTGTTAGATCTACTGTGTGTTTCTTCAAATGCAGGGTTGATGCCTACGTGTGTTGGTTGAGAAGGGTGGCCTGCATGCAGCATTCAGCTTGATGTTGAATGGCCATGTCAATCTGACATGCAGCTTCATGTTGTCACGGCTCGGCTTGGGCAACTTGGGTCTGGCCATGATTTGTCCGGTGCACTTTCCTCCCCCTTGTTTTCTTTTCTTGATGGTTAATGTTTTTTTATTCTTTTTTCTGAGCATGCATGTTTAAAACAGTGCATGCAGAATTCTTGCTACATATATAAAGGCTATCACTTGTAAGAAGGTGGTGGTCTAGGCAGAATGCATGTTCAGGATTGTATACAGGTTGACTCACTAGAACATGTGAAGCTCAGAAACCACAGTGACTTAAAAGTGGCTAAGCAATATTGACTGGACCTGGAAAGATGCAATGACTGTAAGCATATGGAATTTTCTTGATCACATGCTTATTTTTACAGCAGTTTCTGTCTATGCTTATAAGTTTTTGTGTGTTGTGTGCTGTGAGGTATCAGCATTTCATGCCTTAGGTCAGGAGACTTTTTTTGTTCATTAAAAGTAAAAACGCTCGTTTTCATCACAGTTCGCAACATCACATTCATGCTACAAAACTTGGGGAAGCTGCTCCAGATTGACTTTTTCCATGCCGCAAAGCATGCTCCAACGCACTTATGCACATCCCTGTGATTGTATCTGCTTAACAAGTGCTGCTAGGTTTCCCTCACACTTTTCTACTTAGAAGTACTGCTTAGATCATGGCAGCAAACATACATGTCTGCCTAATTTCAAACATAGTTCCTGCATGAAATAGGCTTGTGACATTTTGAGCAGCAACTATGCCACCAGCTGGCCAAATGCAATAATTGGTGCACTTGACAAACATTTGTGGTTCTTTCTTCAGTCCTAAAACTGTGAATGACTTTGCTATTAAGGTTGTACCTTTCTAGTTTCCAAGAACCAGTAATGTGCCACTTCTTTCCTCTGCATTACGCCTTTACCTTATTTTTTTTTCTCTCTAGAATCCAAGAAGCCAGTTGAGAAACCTATATCAAGCAAAGCAAGCTTATCTCCTACGGCACAGAAAGTGAAGCTCATGAAAATGAAGATGCACGCTGCAGGCGAGAAGAGTGTCCCTCTTGCTGACAGGGTGTATTTCGAAGTTTACTTCCCAAAGGGTCACAAAGTCCGCTCAAAGCCTTATCATTTTTCTAAGGTAATGCTTTTTATTTTCATTATGGCTCTCATGTAGAAATCTATAAAGATATCTACCTGCAGTTGTGGACAGTCGGAAGAGCAATTGACAGCACTGCCATAATAGAGAAACTCCCAAACCAGAACAACAGGCTCACTGAGAAAGTAGGCAAGCCCTTCTAAACACTGTGCTGAAATGCACATCAAGTTCTTTCTAGACAGTAATGCTTTTTTTTTCTTGCAGAGATTGCTCCTGTTCCATGCAAGCACCTTAAAGGCACTTGGCATGAGCGACATCTTTGAGACACTGTTGAACTCCAAACTCCTGAACGAAGCAGAAACACTAGTTCTTGAATATGTACCTCCTAACTGTGATGCTCTAGCGGCTGACTATCATTATGAAGAGAGTTGAACTTTAGCTTTGTGCTAGTAGGGGCCACCATTTTGAAAAAACAACAAAAGCTAGCATATGAACAGCATGTCTTGCAATGCTTTATTGTGCCACTGTGTTTTGTGCTCTTATGCTATGTAACCCAATGCTTATATATATGGATGTTCATAAGCAGCTAAGTGTTTATTGATCAGTTTTTCTCTCATACCATATGTCTAGGTACCTTCTTGTACTAGACAGAAAAAAAATTCATTACCGCTCTGCATCTCCTGCTCAAAGAAGGAGAAAAATGGTATGATTTTTAAGGGAGTTTTTTTAATTATCTGCACCACTAATGGCTGCTAAGAGAGAATGGGAGTCAAAGTTGCGGCCTTGTGTTTAAGAAATGCCCCGTTTTTCATGTCAGCAATGCAAGGAAAAACCTGCAGCAAACAAGTTATCTTGAGTGATCTCGGCCACTACCTAGCTTCTTATTGAAGAGCCTTGATTCATGGCATGTTACCATACAGAACGACTTCTTTAAACGGCAACCCCTGGGGCTTTTTGTATATATATTCATATTCTAATGAAACTTCTACTGTATATTTTCCTCTTTGCCTTGATCCTTTCAACCAAGTTTGGGAGCTGTGCGGCAATTAATCCCTGCAGGCATCAATTTTAAAGTTTGCCATTTTTGTGGCCTCATTTCAGGCGATTTCTGCGGGCAACGCTGCATATCTGACGTCACAAACAGTAATAGTATATTATTACCCACTTCCCACATGAACAACAAGTTATTAAGATTGTATTAAGTCATATTACGCATTTTATGACCTAAGTGTCATTTCGTGTTGCTATTTCAGCCATTCAACACATGTACAAGAGTTTTTTGAGTACTGTATGTGATGTCATTGCTGCGTAAACCAAAGCATCGTCTCTGGCCATGAACAGAGTTTTCGTTTTGGTTTGCTGTTTTTGTTCTTTTAAAATTGTTCTACTTGGTATTTTGAAAAACAGTTTGTTAAGCCGGAGACATGGGGCTCCAAGGATTGTGATTCAATCAATAGCTCAAAATATTGGAAAAACCTTCGGAGTTGCCCTCTTACCCTTTGGATGCTTTGTACACAATTGTGTACACAGCAAACACATAGCTTTTTCTAAGAGTGTGCTGCACCTAGGTGTGGTTTCATTGTTTCAGTCAAATTTAGCATCCTTCTTGTCACAAATGTGGTTTTTTTATGCCGTACAGTGAACGTAGTGAATAATATTTCACTTAACAGTGAGCTGTGTAGCACGTCATCCGCCATTTTTCTGCAGACAGATTTAGCCGCCAATAATAACATCAGTTGATTTTGCTCTATGTCGAGAGTAATGAGCACCTTCAAAACATAAAGTGATTCCACAATCCCTCGGGCACTTACTTGACAAATTAGGGCATTTCGATGTTACTATTTCTAACCAACCTGGCACTTTGTGCGGAATTTTGTATATCCTTGTAAAAACTTAACTGCTGGCCCTTTGCACTAAAAAACTAATGAATTGCCTTTCTTAAGACCTGAATATACTCTTTAGGCAGGAAAATAATTATTTTTGAACAAAACAAAACAGGCACCTGAAGGGGCTTCCATTTAGCCCATGTATATATTTTGAGTGTTTTGTGTTTTGCACTCTGTGAAAAATACTTTAGGTTCACAAAGGCAGTCTTACCTCTACCGCTATAATCATTCTTAGTTTCCATAGTACAGTACATATAGGGCCCTTAATTTTTGGGTTTTACCCGATTTTAGCTCCCCGAACAGATTTCCTGAATATTGTATTAAATCTAATCTCTACCTGAAATTGCGCCTTCTAGAGAAGGAAGTTTTCCGGTCCACAAAGATGAGCATACAGCACAGGAAAGACGTGATAACATGTGCTTATTCCAGATAGGTGTTTTCAGTTAATTGAAGGTTTTAAGCCTTTCTTGACGCTTGTTATTCATGACTCTACTTCATTTGAGGATAAATTTGAAAAGTATGTTTAGAAGTGAGAGACCAAAACACAAGTAGAGACCAGGCTCCTTATTGACATCATTGTACCAAGCACTAAACCACACCAACGACGTCCTACAACAGGGATTTTGGGTGCCTTGATACTGAATGAATTTTTTCTAAGTGTACAAACAAAGCAAGCAGATCTTTCACGGCTCTAGAAGTGCTATGCAGGAGGTAACGTGCATTACAGAATAGATGAAATAAATTAGAAGAATAATGTCTCATTGTGCACATTCCATTTTTAGTGCCATTTTTGAAAATAATGAGCAAAAAGTACAGCAATTTTTTTCTCACTCAAAAACGAGCACTTACAGTAAATTCTTTATGGTGCAAAAAATATCTTGAAAAGCCCCCCCTATGGAACTCCTTGCTTTATAACCTGATTTTTACCCAAATTTCAGCTCAAGAAACATCACTTGATTTTTTTGCCCGACCAGAAAAAAAATGAAACTTTCATAATTCCCTGTCTTTGCCTGGCTCAGTGTTATCCTCCATGCTAAATTTCCCTGTATGGTTTATGGTTTATGGGGGTTTGACGTCCCAAAGCGACTCAGGCTATGAGGGATAGCGTAAGGGAGCGCTCCGGAAATTTCGACCACCTGGGGTTCTTTAATGTGCTCTGACATCCCACCGTACACGGGCCTCTAGAATTTCGGCTGCATCGAAATTTGATCGCCACGGCCGGGATCGAGCTCGCCTCTTTCGGGTCAGCAGCCGAGCACCGTAACCACTGAGCCACCACGGTGGCCTAAATTTCCCTGTATAAGTGACTGACTACTACACAGTTCCTGCTACATGTGCATGGTGGGAAATCAAAACTCATGGCTTTGTATACCGACAATGTGTTGCTGTATTAGCTAATTCCACTGTACTGCTAATGTTAAGTTTGGCTTCAGAAGTGGTGATGCAATGATTTTATAGTCATGTTGACAAGGCCATAGTTTTGAAGAGGGCAAAGTTTTGTCAATGGGACTAATATTAGAGCATGTGTGGTTCATAGGCTGACAACCTTGCTCTTGGTTCAAAGGAAATGCAGAAATCTTTCTCCCATTCCTCCACCTCTGCCAAAACTCTCGGTGAACTGTCAGTGATATAAGCCAGAAACTTCTTTAAACATGCATGGTTCCAGCAGTCCGGCCAACTGTCATTCAATGAAGATGCCTCCCGCAACTCCTAGAGCTTTCACCGAGTCCTGGGGCAAACAAGTGGCAAGGCCTGTACTGCATCCCTGCTTCCTGGGGTGTGGGTGCAGGCCCACAGCCCAGCCCACGTGTTCGTTGTGATTCAGGCCCATCTGGATAACATTCTTTTTACCTGTTGCAGAATATATGGGACCATTCGGTTACCACCTAAATAGATCCTGGTTAATTCGAAGGTCTGGTTTATTTCAACTGATGCTTTGGCCCTGACAACAACAGGTGCAGTTAAAGGCTTCCCATAATTCAAACTCCATGTAATTCGAATAAATTTTTGGTCCTCTGAATTTAAGTGATTGAAAGTTGACTGTACTACACTGATAACACCATTTGCCCAAAAAGGGAGGCCCTCTTACAGCTGTCACTACAAAGTGGAAAACCTTGTGTGCTGCCCAAGTTTAGACAGCAGGGTGCAAAATTTCAGCCTTTGCTCCTGTGCCACCTGAGAGCATAATGCCCCAACATTCCTGACAAGTGCCATGCAAATGGTAATGATAGGATTCTTCTCAGGAACAATACGATTTTGGCTTCATGCAGACCTCTGTGTCACCCTGAGAAGAAGCCGTAATTGTTGGAAATTACTGCTGTATCACTATAAAGCTGCTGAGTAAATGTAATGGCTCATGAATTCTGTTTATGGATGCAAATGTGCATTTTTATCAAGCTGTTGTTGATGACCGGTGCTGAGAAGATGAGAACACCAACCACGTACAGGTAGCGGCTAGTTCGGAGGACCACTTGAAGCCTCGCTTAAAATGCTCGTGGTAATCGCAAAATGTGTAGCATTGAGTCATCCATCTCACCGAGCATGTCTTGACGTTTTGATAGCATTGGCAAAAGGGTGCAACTTTATTCCTCCAAAACACTGGATTTAGTGCTGAGTATGCCCATATGTCATACTGGATACGTGGGTGCGGCAGGCCGATCAGCAGCCCTTTGGCAATTTTTCTTGCAAGTCACTTATGTTCCTTACAGGACATCTACAGACATTTAACGTGATGGAGGCATTTTATTTTGTCCACTACAGCACAGCCACCATGATCGTTTTGCAGGCTACTCTTCAGGCGGCACATTGCTTGTCCATAAAAGTTTTGTGCTTTTGGTAGCGTGTTTTTGTGTGATAGACTAAGATTGGAGCATCAGTGAAGCTCCACTTACTTCTTTGACTGATGCGTAACATTTAGATTAGATGCTGAACAAGTATGAAAAGTTTGAGAATGCAACTAAGCTGTTGTATTAGGCAACAAGCAAAGTAACTGCTCCCACAGTATGAAGTATCTGCAACCTGCTTCCAGCAGGTGAAGGTGAAGCTTCAGCTTGATTGCAAGCTATGTTTGCTGTAGTAGAATACAACTAAGAAAGAACAGCTGTTGGCAGCAGTGGCCCATGGGTTTGAGTATTACTCCATTAACTATGGTTGAATTTGAATGGTGCTAAGGCAGCTTTAGCCGAAGAGCACCATGGCACAAGGTGTTTTTGTCGACACAAAGTGGGCTCGAAGACCCATTTTCAACCATTTCACTCCCAGAGAAGTCTAACACCGGGCCAGGGGAAAGCTTGTACCAATTGGAAACTGGCATGTACTTGGCGCACTGGGGAGCAAACCCTGCACCTCCCACATATGAGATGGATGCTCAGACCACTAGGCCTCCACTAACCAATCTCTGCAGCAAACAAAAGCAACATATTAATTTTCACTCTATTAAAGTCAGGCACTAAAATTCTTGCATTCATAATTTAGTAACAAGGTGACCATGCGAGTTTGTTTAGTCTAGTGATTAGCTTTGTTTAGGCAACAAGAAAAGCCTCAAGAACGGATCGTTTTCTTGCCGCGAAAAATTAATGTGGAGTAGTCGTGAGTGTGGGTGGAGCTTTCAATGCAGACTTTAGCTGTATCTGATCATAGCCAGCTCATGTGCACAAATTCAACATCAATTTCATTTTTTGGAAGGTGTTTAGACCTGTTCAGCAAACATTCTTAATATTGACACTTCGTGCAGCAAAGTGCAATAGAAATGTTAACTTGTTTGACCAAGGGAGATATATTAATATCTAGTTTTCAGCAATAGATCGATCCAACTTTAGGAGGAGCCAGCTGCCCTCTTCTCATTCTTTGATAAATGAGGATATGTTGCTTTCTTCTGCCACACCACATACCATTCATAAGGAATTAATACTGCTTTCTTGCATAAAATTACCAGCTGAAAGTAGCAGCCAGCTTAGGACTGGTGCTAAGTGTTGCTACCCTCTGCTTAGAAGAAACCACTCACAGCCTAGGTACGCCATTTCTCTGGAATAAAATTTGACAACCATTTGAGTGTGGACATTATAGAGGGGCTATGAATATCTGGGAGGCTTCCATCCATTGAGCGCCATGCAGTCCTCCTTTCCCACGGGTTACCTGGCTACAGTTGAGAGCACAGGTAATTCCTGACTTCCTCCAGTCCGTATTCTATCTCATGGATTATTTTTCCTTTTTGCTTGTCCGAAGTAGTAATTGATTTCTTGCCATTGGCAGCAGTACAATATACAACCATGCATCATGCAGTGTAAATACTTATTTTGCTGCATTTCTAGCCACTTCAAGCACTTGGATGTTTCGAACATGTTCCTTTTGTTGTAAATCGCCCAGAAGTTACTGATTGTGCAGCAGACAAAAGGTCCTAACAGCATGATAGAACGGCGTGCATAGCACGCTTTCAGATTTCGAAATCGAAACTGATGATCCTCTTTCAGTATTATATGGAAGTCAGCTCAGACTTAAGCATTTGCTGCACTCTGAGACATTCAAAAACGTTTTTTTGTCATTAACAAAAAAAAGTTGTTGCTCAAGGACCGAAAATAAGGATAAAACAGCATGATCGGGCGCCGCACTTCAGTCTCCCAGCCATTCAAACCGAAATTGAGGGTCATCATTTAGCGCCGCCTAGCGGCCAGTCTGCGCAATTTCGTAGCGATCTCGGGGCCCATTGAAATCGAGACGCTTCAGGCATGTTCTTCAGGAGGCATTGGTCTATTGTACCCATTTTCCACGCCTCATCGCTGTGAAGCAGTGAAGCCAACCCAACTAAGGCTTAACGGCGGCCTCGATTGCCTGGCTCGCTTTACTGCCAAGGTGGGTGCGGAAACCATCTGTACCTTAACTTTATAATAATTTTTTTTCTATTTATAGCATATGGTAACAGGATTAGGCATCTTGTAATAGGCATTGCCTAGTTTAAAACCACCGTACCTGCGGCTTTGATGCGAACCAGGCTAGGCCTAGCAATACCCAGCGAGCAGCGCGCTCTCAGCAGGCTGGCGGGCACCGCGTCGCTGCAAGAAGCGCGTGACGTGGGTGCAACGTACACGATTGTAAGTCGACCCCCCTCGCCCCACATCACATTTCTGAAAAAAACTTGGAGGTATTAACACTTAGCCTTTGATAATAGAACGCGATAGCACTATCCTGCGGCCTCCGCTTATCGCCAGCCGCTATCGGCTGCCACGCGCCGGAGCGCCCATGGGCACATTCCAAAACGAAAATGGATTAGTCACTGGACTACTTGTCCACACTTGCGCTATCGTCCTCACTAGCGCTGCCGTCGTGATCGCTGCTGCGGTCCCACAGCTCGTCGCTCTAACATCGTCGCGCAGCGAAATCCCGCACTTCGCAAACATAACGACATCGCGTGGAACAGCTGAAAATTTAGCCTCGCTGCTGCTGTCACACCTGTATCACACGTTGCGAACGTCGAACTTGCGGCCCGGCGCGCAGTTCGTTTCTTCAGCGTAAAGAATGACAGCCATCTTGAATGTAGCTGTGAACTAACGCGGTCGCCTACCGGAACCGGAGCAAAAATGTCGAAGCACTGCATTAAAAACGTGTGAAACGCGGCCGGCAGTATAGTAGAATGCGTAACTACGCGTGAGCGGCGTCGGCTCTTCCGTCGGCTATCGACACCCCGGCGACACTGCGGTTCCGAGTGGGGGTGCCGCCGCGATTGGAACAGCGGCCCTTCCGTCAACTGTCGACGCTCCCCTGAGCGCGGTTGAAAGTAAAAAAAAAAACTTGGACGATGCCTATTGAGAGTAGAACGCGAATGCATTATCGGGCCGTCACCGCTTATCAGCAGGCGCAATCTGCGGCCACGTGTGGGGAGTGGGCTGGTGCCGGTTTGCTGCTCATCGACAGCCACCATCGGCCGCCTCGCCCGGGATGGGATTGCTGGTTCTGCGCGTTGACATAGCAGCTGCTCAAGGCCAGCACCAAGAGCGATTCGACGGAGCCCTGCAGCGAAAAATGCAACCACACTGTAGCATGCCTGATATCTCCTTTGTCTCGCCTTTATTTATGGTGCGATGCTTTGGTTTCGATTCTAAGTCGACCCCCCCCCCCCCCCCCACATCGGATTTTCAAAATTTGAAAAATGGGTCGACTTACAGGTATTCTTGCTTCTGGGTTACAGATATGCCTATCTGTAGCGAGTTTCTTACATAAAATAATTGATGTATCAAACTATCAATTCCTTTTTAGTTTGAATTCGACTGTATAAAACTTGTTAATTATATCTGCATAACCTCCGAGAGTCGTACAAGACTTTAAATTGTTTGCAGGAGCTGATCTCGAATTAAGGCTTTCGGTAAACTTAGATTGCCGTGTTAGCTTTTGCTCTTGAGTGCATGGACAACGCGACTAGTAAAGAGTTACAGCGAAATCAGTTGTCAGACGCATCGCAGCGTCTTCAGCACTCCGAGTCCGAAACAATGAGGTCGTGCACGAAACGATTTTGACCCATGGTTGCTTTTTTATGTACGTCTTTATATCTCGGTTTTCCAGTGCCCTCTGTACGTGTTATCTTCCATGCGCTTGCTTGCAGCCATGGTGGACAACCTATGCGGTAAGGCATGATGTAGTGGCTTGGAAATGTCATCAGGCTGCGGTAATTAACGCGCCAAATATCTTCAAGAGATTGAAACCATGCGTGAAGGCGATACCCTTGCGATATTGAAACTGGATATCGCCAAAAGCACGCTCATTGGCTTAACAGTTTGCGCAGAAAATCAAGCAACGTACATATGTGAGGCCGTCCTGGCAACTTTCGCTTTCCGAGCTTAGGGTTGGGCTGTTTTAGTCGAAAGCGGCAGTCGCGAGTCAGTCGATCCCCTGCTGCTGTTTTTCAGCCTAGTGACTATTCGGGTACAGCCCTCTGCTGCAAAAGTTGGGACGTGCTAAACGCCACCAGCCTTTTCTGAAGGTGATGACGGAATATTTAGAACAATAAAATAGGGCAATGGGCAACCTTATTACCTCACTGCTTCCCAATCGCAATGTACAGCATATACTCTTCACTTTCATTAATTCGAACTGCGTCGGCATTCCCATGGAGTTCAAATTAACGAGCTTTTATTGTATGTCGCTACACGGTACCCTACTCAAGATACCGTGCAGCAACATACAGCAAGCTCGTTAATTTGAACTAAATACTTGAAAGGTGATGGCATGACCTCAGACCACCCAGATCAGCTACGCAAGAACCACAAGAAAGTGTTGAGCTGGCTTGCATACGTGCACACAGGTCTCTCCATTAGGGGAGGGGGGGGGTGAAATTCATGGTAGCAACCAGTCATGTCTTCTGGATGGTAGGGCAGGATACACTGCAAAATTTGTGCCTGCCTTCCCAATGTCTGCTAGATGTGGGGGGGAAGCTGTCCTCCTTGCCCCACAGTGTGCACACCTATGCTGGTTGATACACGCACGGCCAAAGGTAAACGGAGCACGCTATTGCCTTCTAACATTTTTCACTCGCTTTCTAATCGAGAGACTGGCAATTGTGGTATGTGCAGGCTAATAGTAGACGATAGTTCGCTTTCTCATGAACAAATGTTTCCCGATGTCCTACAGGAAAGGCGAGATTGCAATTAGAACGGAATGGAGTGCTCCGTTTACTTATGTCCGCACCTGTACATGATGGAAAGAGTGAAATAGCATGAAAACAGGACGAAAGAAAGAAGTGACGAGTCATTTGTCTTTTTCCCTCGTTATGTCTTCACTCTGCTACACTCTTTCCAGCTGAGCATGCTTGTCAACTTTAGCAAATCTTACACATTTGAAATGCAGTGGAGTGTTGCAGTAGAAAACATTTTTCATACTTGGAAAATGCTTATGTCAAAGGTGCAAAATTTAGACTGAAAAACCTGTTTCCAGCATACATGCAGCAGATTTTGCCCAAAGCACTTGATGTCTGCAATTTTTTCTAATATGGTCGTGTGTCGGTCCATGTAGCATCCATAACAAAAAACTGAATAGAGCAACTTCCATCTATTTCTGCAGCCTGTACAACATTGCATATTAGCTATGTGCGGTGGTGGCAGACAAAGCATCTTAAAGTGTTAAGGAATAGGAAGCTGTCATAAAAGCACCCTCATCACCATGAAATCGAAGAGCCAGGCGCAATCTCCACAGCAAGTTGCAGGCCTTTACGTGGCACAGCAATGCAATTCAGTTGATGCTCGTGTGTCCAGCATGCTTCAGGTACTAGTACATGTTAGAAAGATATGGCAAAGCAACTCTTGTAATTCCTTGTCAAGTTTTTTATTTCTCTGTACTCTTTTAAATAGCTATGCATGAATGAAAATGAAAACTGCACATATACAGACACACTCATGATGGCGATGATTTGGCAGCCTTTTGCTCAGCCCACTTGCGCTCAAACTCTTTCTGCTCCCTCCACGCTTTTACTTTGGGGTCCTCATACTCCTCCTCTGGGTAAATGCTGAAAGGCCTCAGGTCCTTGTATTTTCCTGCATGGGGAACACATTAAATTGCACGACTTCTTTCCAAGGCAGTGTGTGTAGTACACCCTTTCAATTTTTTAACATGAACACGCGAGCGTCGCCTCACTGGTGCAGTGGTGCTCAGGTGAAGCAGAACGGAAATCGGGAGAAGCAACGAGCATGCGCACTGATCATGCCTCTGTAGCTAGCGTCGTCTGCTTGGCTGTTCTGTTTCGTGCGAAGCAAGTTTTATGGCCGAGTTCTGCGAGTGTTTGTTTCGTGTTCTATCTGCTACGTGTTTGCAGCTTTAAACTGGTGCAAACGCGTTGCGTTCCAAGCACGACTGTACAGGCCCCAGTTGTACTATTTGCGGGTAGCGTGTCGAGAGCATTTGCTTTAACGAAATTAAAAAAATCGAGGCTCCTCTTCAATCAGCTTTTCATAAGTAACGATTGCAACTGGTTTCTTGGCCATGCTAGGCAGTTCCCAAATCTACGCTTTTTTCAGAATCACCCATGCTATATGCAGTGGATAAAAACAATTGCTCGCAGCTTCTTGGGCCTCCGATGCATAAAAGCCGATGGTGCACAGGGGTTGCTTCGCACTAATGAGAACAGCCTAGCAGACGAAGCTTACTCCAGGAGCAGGAATTGTGGGTGTGCCCTTGCCCTCGCAGGCTTTCTCCTCTCCTTCTTCTCCCGGCACAGCTGCGGCAAGCAGTCGACGGTTGCGCGTTCAGGTTAAAAAATTGGAGGGGTGTACATTCATGCCCATCACAGAAAAGTCTACAGAGAAAAAAATAATTGAAGAAACAGTTTTGCAATGAAGAAAAAAAAAAAGCCATATTTTAGCCCGTGGCTTCTTTTTAGGGCTTCAGTGCTTTGAAAAACAATATGCATACAACGAAGCCTAACAGCTTCCAAGTTGAAAACAACTTGTTACAACCACACACTGTTACCTATAATACAGTAAAACCTGGATACAGCGAAACTGACAAAATTGATGCAATTTTTCGTTACATGCAGTTTTTAAATGAAGACTCGAAAGGATAATACAGAAACAAAACCAAAATAAATTGAGGTGAAATCACCTAGCAAATGTTCACAGTAACCTCCCATCATTCTAAGTTATAAAAATGGAGAAGCCTTTTGCGATTGTGCTTATAATGAGACTGTGGCAGCAGCTGTCACCATTTCTGCCATGGCTCGCACAACGGCGCTACGCATTTTGGAGTCGAGGCAGGGGTTTTGGAGGCACCTGCCTCTCCGTCGCGTGTTCCTTTCTCGGCCTGCCCGACCTGTCCCGGGACTGTCCTCGCATTGCCACACTATCCGCCATCCTCGCTACTGGTGCGCAGCAGCTGCTGGCACTGGGATAATGTGATTGATTTGGTTTATGGGGGTTTAATGTCTCAATGTGACTCAGGCTATGAGAGACGCCGTAGTGAAGGGCTCCAGAAATTTCGACCACCTGGGGTTCTTTAACGTGCACTGACATTGCACAGAACGCTGGCCTCTAGAATTTCGGCTCCATCGAAATTCGACCACCACGGCTGGCAGCGAACCCACGTCTTTCGGGTCAGCAGCCACATAACATAACCACTGAGCCACCGTGGCGGCTTTGGAATAATGTGAATTGAGCGGCGCCGATGGGCACACATGGCTTGTCCCATGCCTTCTTTGCTACGTCTTGTTGTTTTGCGCAAATTCTGAACATGAACTGTTGCAGAGCAGCTTGGTGTAATGCTACAAAATCGCAAGCCCTGTAAACTGCTGTGGACACTGCTGCATTTATTGCGGAGAGGGGCGGATAGTGCTGGAGAGCGGTGCGTTGTGTCACCTGTGTTTGCTCACTGCGATCATAGACATACCTGTGGTAACATTTTATGTTTGATCGAAAGAAAACTTTCCCACAATGCCGTCAAATTTTAAGTAGCGCAGAACTAAATATTAAATAGTTGGCACAGTGTGTTTGTTATATCAAGCTGAACTGCCAGGACATCTTCGTTACCTAGAGATAACAAATACACTCACTTCAATGGGAGCAGCATCGTGGAATTGAGAAACCTATTACTAATGAGGAATTCACTGCATGGAGGTTTGTTACATCTATGTTTAACAGTAAATTCAACAGTGATACAGGGTAGACCACTACAAAATCTCACTGAAGGTTCTGGAATATTTGGGGCAATGTCTGGGGACATTCGTGCTGGAGATATATGCCTCAAAATGCACAGATTTTCAACAACTAAAGTTTGGGGGGTTGCTTACAATACAGAGGCGTCGGCAGTCGCTACCTGAAAGCACCCAGTTACATAAATACATGTAATAACACTTCCACTGCAATAGTACTTGGGGCACAACACTTCCACTGCAATAGTACTTGGGGCACCAGTCTCTATGTCAGAGCACGTAGTCCACTACATGGTTTTTTTTTCAGTTTCAAAGGCCTGCAGGCCAGCTGTGTTTGTTCATAGTACAGTAAACTTCGGGTAAGGTGAACTCTGTTAAGATGAATTCTTGGATAGGAACAGTATGAGAATATTTGGTTGGTTTCCGATAGACCATGTAAAAAAAAAAAAAAAAGGCTTAAGATGAACTGTTTCACACGTCCTTGGGTTAAGATGAACTCCGCATAATGGTCCTCTCAAAGCGCTGCGAGGCCCTCTCTATGCAAGCTAGGGGAAAAAATTAAAGGAAACAAAAACTTCCTCGCTAGAAAACATACCCTGCAAGAGGGGTACATGTAGCATGCTCAAAGCTTTTTTGGGGGCAGTTCTGATAAGACGAACAAATTGTCATGGTCTCTTCAAGTTCATCTTAAAGTCTACAGTACTTTCATTTTTGCTGGTTGGCAAATAAGTCACTACTAACTCTAGCATGTAGTACACCATCCTTGCATGCTGGCATGTATTATGAGGTATTCTGAGCTTTGCCTATGACAAATATATTTGAAAACAAGCATGTATTTTGAAAATTTTGCAAGCTTTGTTGGTTACAACCACTGCACCGAGCTTTAGTGGTAATATAAATGACACAAAATTGGTGAGTACATATAACTTCAGCGGCTTAAGCCTGTAACACCCATGCACTGAAAACGCATCAATTTCTAGGATTTCATCACTATAAGGTCCCTTCATTGCAGAAGTATAAAGAACTGGAAGAGTTATCACAGGAAAGGTGATTACAGCATAATTATTTTTAGGTAATTCTGATAATTTCAAGAAATAAATGGACAGCTTATTTTCGTTGCGGCTAGTATAATACATGCAAGGAAAAATTATGGAAGCTCTAGGACTACATACGTACTTTGGATACGAAAGCATTGTTGATAAAACTGTGCACAAATATCAAAGTGCATATAGTAAATCTAGAGCAAAATTTAAAACTTCCCCATCCCCTGCCAATGCAATAGTACGACCACAAATTTTTGGCCATTCTGCTGTTAGGGTTGCTTTTGCATGAATTTATCTTTTAGCAGGCCTCCTGCACCTCTGGCATCTAACACATTGATATTGCACAGATATATATGTTGAAGACCATTACTTCAAATACGCTAGGAATTCACCACTGATATGAGCAGAAATGAAAATTATTTACATGTTTACACTCTGTATCACATTTTATATGCCATGCATTACGGGGTTGATTTTTGCAATAGTTCTTGGTGTTCACCCAATTCAAGAGATAACTATTTACCCTTTCTTTAATGCCCAGTGTCACAGATCCATTACATATCGTTTGCACACCATGTACTCATTCACGCAGCTTGCATACAAAATTTGACGTCAATGTGTTCTCAGTAGCCAGCGCTTTGCAGTAAAAATATTTGGCACCGCTGTGAGAAAGCTGTGTGAAGAAACGGGGGCACGAACAAGCAACTTCCAGGGCAATGTACAACAATTCCTCGTCTCTCATTTTCTGACAACTGTTGTGAGAAAAATAAGAAGTATGTTGGATAAAAAATTGTTTACTGCCTCTGGCTCTTTGAATTGGTTTAAGGCCTTTGATCCATTCTTTCAAGCAACTAAAACTAGCTGCACAAAATGGACCAAATAACAATCGTTGCTGACTGGCGACACATCCTAACAAAGTTTTGAAATTGGCCTTTGAATGTGGGTACATTAGCCAGCATAATGTGGAGGTAACAATTTTTTTCTTCTTTGATTCCTTCATAATTTGGGTATTAAACAGTTAAGATGAGATTGAAGAAGTGGTGTTCGGAAACTTTGTAATGTGCACAGCTATTAAAAAGAAAATCGACAATCAAGATGCTTATTTTCCTGTGGTGGAAAATTTAAAATTCTGCAAATTTATAACTAAAAATCTGTAGTATTCTATGCAAAACATAATGCACCCCCCTTCCCCCCCCCCCCCATAACAAATATATAACTACTCTTGAAACATGCCTTGCACACTGCAATGATGCCTTCATTAAAACTTTATGTGGCTGTTGCAATTCAACGCTGGTCCTTGCAGCTTGTTTGACACAATGCCCTCTGCGAATGAATTATCTCTGACGATGCCCCAGTGCACACTCCTGCACATGTGGTCGTGCCTGCAAGCAGGACACAGCCCTAACAGAGTTTGGCCTCTGTCTTCCACTCACTTTCATTCCCGGACAGCTTGGTACCGTCATAACAGCATGCCCCGAGTGTTATTCAAGACTAAAAACATCTTTGCAACAACAATTAAATATTTTTTTCGAAAACCAGAGTTGTGACTGTTTTCATAGAACAGTGTGAACATGTCACTAGACCTGCCGTGCTTGACATGCTAGCAAATTGGACAGTAAGCATGTCAAAGCATTAGCAGACCTCCCCTCATTACTAGATTCAAGTTTTCAAGAGTGTTCAGATGATGAAATTAATCTCATTCCCATCTTTCGACCACTCCTACTGTTGTCAACAACATAAAAAGAAAAAATGTGGCTGCTAAAACACAACTCCAACGAAAATACATGTTTCCGCGGAATTGTGGGGAACTAGGAGCCCTGTCTATAACTAGGGGTTGGACTTCTTGGTTTTCACTTTTTTAAAATTTGACTAACTTTTTTCTGTTTTTATTTCAGGACGCTACTTCCAGTTTTTTTCGGCGTATATTAGTAATTCTGATGAATGAAAAACTCACTTTTTTCGGTGACATAATGTAGCAATCCTGTGTGTTCAAAAGTCATTTAAACTCTATCTCAGTATATCTATCATCCTGAACAATTTATTTACCAGTAATTAACGTGCAAATGGTAGTACTTGGAGCTGTGCTTCTAGAAAAAATTGCGACCGTCATTAATATCGTAACTCAAGATGCATGAGACAGCTGGCAGACAAAAACGGAAGTGGAAGTTTACTTTTAAGAACTAGGTTTAAATGTTATCGTCGAGTTGTCACGCTGCGTAGAGCACGAGAGCGGGGCATCATGTGGTCTGCGTGTTGATGGCACTGATGGAACTGCCACTCAATCGTCACGGTAGCCAAAACATACCTTTTCGTGACGCCCACTCGCGGTTTCGTGTCAATGTCCTAAACGTATTTGGTTAACTTATTTAACCGACTAACTGCTCAAAACCACTCAATCGTCACGGTAGCCAAAACATGCCTTTTCGTGACGCCCATTCGCGGTTTCGTGTCAATGCCCTAAACGTATTTGGTTAACCTATTTAACCGACTAACTGCTCAAAACCACTCAATCGTCACGGTAGCCAAAACATGCCTTTTCGTGACGCCCATTCGCGGTTTCGTGTCAATGTCCTAAACGTATTTAGTTAACCTATTTAACCGACTAACTGCTCAAACCAGGAGATAGTGAAGAAACAGTGCTTAGCTAGAAGACTGCGACGAGATGATGCTTCCCGGTACTGTAGAGGCATGGAAGCTAGCGGAGCAATACCTCAAATCGCGCTACTGCGCTTCTTATCCTACAATACCATCGACGCATCACGCCCCTGGCTTCCCTACTTAGTTAATTTTCAACTTTAAGTGAGTGTAACTCACATTCAGCAGCCAGCTAGATATGTCTTGCCAGCAAAGTATACTGACCTTTTTGGCTAAAAATTGAATTGAAAAGTGAATTCGGCATACTTTTATAGTTTTTTTTTTAGTTTAAACTGCAATGACCAACCCCTATCTATAACTGTGATACAGTGCACTTCGATACACTGAATCAAGGGTCAGTGGCGATTAAGGGGGAGCACGGGTTTTTAAAGCGGAAGTTTTTGGCGTAGAACAATGAAATTTGGCACATTTATTGAGAAGAGCACTAAATGAATACAAAAATGACATTTTAAATTTTAATGTGCTTCATTGCTCTACCAAAGCTGCAGAAAGCTTGGCCTGACAACAAAACATAGTAGGAGCCTAGAGTCACTCGTAAATTTTAGCCAAAGCAATGGGTTCAAGCAGTGGCATTCTCCAAAATTTTTATGAACACAAGTTTTATTTTCTACACATAACATTATATCCATACTTGCATAATGCACTCATTATCATCATGTCAAATTAGTGAGAGTGAAAAAATGAGAAAGTAATTCAGAAATATAGAAGCATCACTGAGTAAAGAAGTCAAGGAACACAATGCAACAAACCGCATTAAAAACCATAAAGCCATTGCCATGCTACGCTTTCTTCAAGCAGGACAGCCAACTCAAAAAACTCATTTGAGAAAACTGGCATTTTCGCGGAGATCTCAGCCAGTTTTCTTGCTACCTATGGTCACAAACAAACATTTTTGAAGTAAGTTTTAGTTGCTTCCGGCAAAAATCACACGATATAATATGAAAAACTTTATAGTTATGAAATCTGGTGTTTTCTAAAATTCAATTCGAGATATTCGTGATTTGAAAGCTGCGTCCCCCCTTGAACGATGCATCTGTACATGCAAACCTCTTGCGAGGACCTGTCAGACACTAACCAATGCGAAAGCGTTCCTTCCTCATCTCATCCACCAGCCAGCTTGGTGTGCCTTGTGGAATCTTGTAAATATTGGGGTACTTTGGCATGGGTGGCTCATCTTCCAAAGGATTGAGAGATTTCAGGCGCTTAAGGTAAACTTCTTCACGGATGTCCCTTGGGTCCCGGTACATGTCAAGGTACCTGCACATCACACAGCAAAAAGAAGCATGAGAACACTTCTATTTAATTACAAACCATCCTGGCTGTCTAACGTGGATGTGCGGGCTGCATAAATAACAAACACTCCTTTCCTTAATGTGATAAAATGGTCTTTGGTAAGAGCAGCTTAAGTTGAAGTAAGGAAAAGGGCAGTCCGATTCGCAAGCCAACCTTAGGCCATTTTAAGAGGGTCATACGAAACACACTCTTATCCCAATAATATGTACGTGTCATGGGAGCGAGGCTAGCGGAACAATTCCCCCTGCATTCTTCGTTTTACTACTGTAGAAGTTAACCTGTGGGATGGTATGCAATATATACAACGCAGTATGCTTCAGAGGGACTGCACAGAATGAAACTCTTAAACCGGCTCAGTTTAGCACCTTCTAACTTATGTCTGGCCACAAGCAGCAACAGTCGGGAACCATCACCACAGCATAAGTGGTAGTGTCTATGTCACTGACGTTGCCTCGTAAATGGTGTAGTCTTCGCGCGAAGCTGCAGCGTTTGGTTTCTTTTGCTTGCAATTTTTTTGGCTATGGCTAGTTCACATGAATATTTCCTTCAATAGTTTATCATATGACCTCTTTCTAGCCGAAGAGACCCTCGTGATTTACGTGCCATGTATCTTGCTGCAAGATGCTGCGGTGTGCTTATGAACAAAACTGCTGTTCTATGAGTGAATGCGAAGTCTCAAGAAAAAGTCGATGTTGGACTGACAGCAAGAGAATAGCGCAAGTAATGCCAGACGACATGTGCGAAGGAACTCGAAACATACTTGGGTATCGTTGAAACGATCCATGAACGAGCAACTTACACAAGTTAGCAAAGAGACCTGTGAACGAGTAAGCTATACAAGTGCACTTCCTAAAGGTGAGCTTTCCATTTGCTCGCCTCCTCTTGTAAAAGCGCGCCCAGCTTTTTCAGATGTTCACAAATCAAAGCCATGTTGAGCAGCTGCTACACTTCTGGTTTCATTCGAGTGCTGAACCTAGCATCGTGATTTACACTGTTTGATGTGGAAGTGTTGAAGGAAATGTTGCCGCTGGCCAACCATCACTACTTCCACAAACTCGTTCTCGTCTTGCAAAAACAGACCTCTGGGGAAGAATGTCTGCACGAAATTCCCGGGCACTTAAAACGCAGTATTAAGTCTGCCTCAAGTATAGCGCTTTGAAAATGTGAACTGAGTCCATTACTCGTTAATTAACATTTGCCTTTCTGCGCAGCCCACTTCCAGCATCCCCCTGCTTTACAAGCACTGGATCTCTCGCTCTGTCAATGGCTGCGTCGCAAAAAGAGGCAGTGCTGGAACTTTAAAGTGGTGATTGTGATTTCTGCATATTTATTCAGTAGTGGGTTGCGACCTTTTGTCCGTTGCCCTCTCCCCTTTAATATTTTCTGTGAATGGTACAGCTATACTCAGAATGCTGTATTCTTTCTGGGACACTGTTTTAAGTTTTCATGTTTTTGTTTGCAAAATAAACAGTGCACTAAGTAAACTGGCCACAATGGTGAAGCTTTTATGAACCTGAACGTCAAGCACACTTGGCTGCATATTGCATATATTCACAAATCATTGCTTTAGGAAACAAAATATTAAGTGGAGGACTGTGTTGAAAATTAAGCCCTACATGTGCTATTGCGTATTAGCTTGCACTTCATTGTGTTGCTCTGTCAGTAATCTACTGTCTTGTATGTTGTTGTACTGCTGTGTGGAGCTGACATTATGGTGGCGATTATCCAGCAAGCAGCAAAAAAAAAGGTACATCTAGCTTTAATTTTGTGAAGCATAAACATTGCACTATTGGGTAAAAGCATCTGCTGAAGGAATATTTTCTAGTTAAGTGTAAAAAGAGGAATAAGCTGAGCACTGTACAATGCCACCTCTCCAACTTGTGATAAAATCTGAATATTCCGTCTTATTTATTAACAGCCTGTGGTGACTACTGGCCACAGTAGTATTTGTCTGAACATGCAAAACAATACAGCCTTCACAGCTGTGGCGTCTGTGTAAACACGGCAGAAGTGACTGACATCACTTTCACTTGCCCATCAAGGGTTTTTCAATCAATGTGTCACAAAGTAATCCTTGGACACGTGTTTTCAGATTGCTGCTCTGATATCTACACAGAATTCAAACACGTAAGAGTGTGGAGGCCTGGCACATGCAAGAAAACATAGCTGACTACTAGTTCTGTTTTGCAAACCTGTTGCGGTAGGCAAGCTGAGAACAAGTAGCAGAAAAACATTTTGAGAATATAATGTCTCCTTAACACATTCCTCGTAGCGATTTGCTAAAGACATAGTAACTGTAGCTGCCTGCTTGTGCTTTTGGGCTTGCACTGTTTATAATTCATGTATGTAACAACCTGCCCCATGTAGTGCCTCCACATGCAAAACGCGTTATACCGATCTAACAAATTATAGAAAGCATTTTCTACTTTACGTAACCTGCATTATGGCCACTCACTTGCTTTTTTCTTATTGTTCGCTGTCGATATTTTGTGGCGCTAAGAACACAATGTGATAAAAAGCCGCTACTGGAAACATTACTGCAGATGCTGACAGACTGGAGTGACCGAAACACTGGTCATGGACCAGTGGGTTGACCAGTGGGTGAAACCAGCTGCTGTACTGCATGACCGAAAGAAGCTGGCTGAACAGAGCAGTGCAAATTGTTCTTTTATCCTCACACTCTTGAGCCCATCTGCACCTGAAGAGTTGGCTATACATTTGGTTCCTTTGTATTTGTGGCTAACAAAAGACTATGTCTGTGTGTAATACACTGCCTGCTCACCTTGGTAATGCTGCAAGTGATAGCAAATAGAAGACAAAAGAACACTTGGCAGATATAAAACTTTAAAATTTCCTCAACAGCCAAGGCAAACAAAGTAATTAAGTGACACTTCTGCTAACACAGTGTAGATTGACAGGCTCACTATTTTGTAATCCACAGGCCATATAAAGCGTATGGCACTAACCAAGCTCAAAAGCAGCGCGCAAAATACAGTAAGCTGTATTTCTTCACTCCCCAAAAGGGCGTATGTCAAAGCGTGTTTTCGGTTTCCTGGAACCATGCCTGCTGCTGACAGCTGACAGAACATGGGTTTCATTCAGTACTGTCTGTGCTGTGTCACTACATTTTCAGCTTTTTTTTTCTATGCTTTGTTGACAGTGCAGTGAAAATTCCCTCAGGGTGTTGCCCACAAGGATGAAAAGCGAGCTGATGTATTTGGTTTGTTAATGTATTACTCACTAAGCAGCTGCAACAAAAGAGTTTGAAATGATGTTCTTGTTTTTATGTGTGGTCTGTTTCACTGAAAAAGGGGCTGATAAATTTGCCCAAGTCATAAATTACCCATTTTAAAGGCTATAGCATGCAGCTCCTGGTGCTGAAATATGCTTCTTAAAATTTCTGGAAGGCTTGTGCTATTACCCAGAACAAAATACTATTAGGAAGATTGGCTGCCCTAGTCAAATATTCTGGTTTCAACATTGTTTTGACCTCAGCAACATATGAAGGCACAGTGACTAAGCCTGAGAAGAATTTTCAAAACACAGATCTACTAGAACTAAACAGGAATAAAAGAGGTCAAATTTCTCCCTTTCACCACATAAAAGCAGATCAACTACAAAGCCACAGTTCTGTCAAGCATAATCCAAGAATTCTGTAGATAGCACGCGAGCCAGCCAAGCAAGGCAATCCTGCACTCAATACATATTTCAGAAAAAGCTATAAGTACACAACTGCATGCGCAAGCATGAGAAAAAGGCAAAAGAGGACACCGTGGATCAGTTTCATATTTCAAAGTAAAACGTCTACAGACATAAAAAGGATAGTACTGCGCGATTTAGACACACAGGAACAAACACGACAACACAGGTGCAGACTTCCAACTGTTGGAAGTCGTTCGTGTTTGTTCCTGTTCTCCTGTCATGTCTAATTCGCGCAGTACTAACCTTTTTTCTGCGATGAACCAACTAGCCCGCAAGAACGTTCTATTTCTACAGACATGTTTTTGCTGTTTAAAACTGTGTGAGCGAGATTTTGTTTTCAGTGTTTCACTGTAGTTCAAAACGTAAGCCACTTATGTCGATATCAAACTAAAACTCCACTGGCACACAGTATTGAGAACATTTTTAAAACGCACATTTCTTTTATTTAGCGTCCACTTTGTAAACTTTTCACTTACGTGAGCACTGACAAAAACTTGAATTCTTTCCCACACACCACAATGTTGATCATCACTTCAACTGGAGTTATACACGCACACACTCATGAAAATCATGTTCCAGCAACCGAAAAACAACCAAAAAGCCAGGTTCACTCATCGAAACTCATGAAATCACCTTTCACAGCCCAAAGCAGGAGTGTTCGGAAGCTAGATGCGCTGCGGAATGAAGCAACCTTCGTACATATGTTGCACGGTGTCGAGGCATGGAAGCAACACTGCTCAAACCTCAAGCGCAAGTATGTGGCTCCGGCAGCCACTGTTGTAACTTGGTGTACTCATATCTCCAAACGCTTGCTGCGTGCTTCACTCGGTGCTGACATGCAAACGCAGCACGGTGTACTGCTCCGGTACCCGCATCTGCTCCAGTACAGTAATTTTCAGGATCCCTGAACACTCGCAACGATGATTTCATCCAGCTGCACTTGTATCACACCTCACCGCTGGTCGTGAAATCAACAAGCTCTGCAGTCCGCCATGTTGTTTACGATAAGTAAGCACTGAAGGTAGGTCCACAGCTACTTTCAAATCGTTCCTTTGAGAAGCGCTAAAGTGCCGGAAAAGGTGTCATTTAAGTATAAGGTTGGTTTCCGAAACACGCCAAGATGCTGTTAAGTGACAGAGGAGAAAACGTAAGAATAAGGTCCGTTTCTGAATACGGGGGTAAGACCTGGCTATGATATCCAATGTTATTTAGGTACCAGCAGCGCTTAATTTCAGGAGTTTCTTCTAAGGCAGCAGCTACCCACTGCTTTGCGCACAGTAAGACAAAAGCTATTTTATTTCATCAAAGAAAAAAAAATTTGTTACCTATATCCACATATCATAAAAAAAGCACACTTAAGACACACTTTCCAATAGTTTATCACAAAGCAAAGATTTCAGCCTTACTCTCAAGATAAACAAGAAATTTTGTGAACAGCTTACGTGTTAAAAGGCTGCTTGTGAGGGTACAGAACTTGCTTTGGGACGTATTCTGGAGGGTGGACATACTCAAAAGTGGGGACTCGCATTTCTGGAAAGCAATAATTTTACAACATGTAACTCCTATACAAGCTCAAAATGTAAACAATACAAGTTCACTCATTCAAGTTAGAACGCATAATGTAGGAGTGAAACAGTTGCTAGACAATTCTGTCACGGGTAGTGATGACAATCGGGCAGCTCGCAGGCGTGAGGAGACCATACCGATATGTCACCTTGTGCAGAACGGCCGGCACAGTGGCTCAATGGTTTTGGCGCTCGGCTGCTGACCCGTAAGACGCAAGTTCGATCCTGGCTGCGGCGGCTGAATTTCGATGGAGGCGATATTCTAGAGGCCCATGTACTGCGCTATGTCAGTGCATGTTAAAGAACCCCAGGTGGTCGAAATATCCGGAGCCCTCCACTATGGCATCCCTCATAGCCTAAGTCACTTTGGGACATTAAACCCCAATAAACCAAGCCAAACTTTGTGCGGAACTGTACAGGCCTGCAGAATAGCCATCGGCAGCACTGACTGACCTTGGTACTGACATACAAAGACTGGATTCAGCTGGGTGCATTATGGCGCTTCATATGCGAGGCAGCCATAGCTGGCCTCTATTAACCCCCCCACTCCTAATCCTCTGTGGCCTCAAGCCATCCACATGATAAAGGTTTTTCTATCAACTGCCAGAAAGACAGCAGAAGGCTTTCAAAGGAAACTGATTATTGGGCAAACTTGGGCCCACAAACAGAACACAACTAGGCAGCAGCCATGGCAGCATGCACACGCGATGAACATGGGGTTAAGAATGGACATCGCTCCAAGTTGTGTTCACTTTTGAGATAAGGCACCCAAAGATCGAACAAGAACCTTGAATATCACAGAAACTGTTGCAAGCTAGTGGCAATCATTCCAGACAAATCTGGTTGCGTCTCATGTGACAACAGTGTGATAAGACTACATGCCGGCAGTGTTGAACAAAGCACATGGAAAGAAAAACAAAGTGTTGTAGCGATATCATTAATGCAAGTGCTCTGAAGAACCATAGGCAAAATGTATAGTCAATACACTTTTTCCTTACTGAAGGTCAAATTTTTAGGTGCTCAAAGAGAGCATATTGGTGTAACATAATGGGTAATTTATGTATGAGAAACAAACCTGTCATTTCAAAAATAGATATTTCCCTGCATTGTTTTTTTTTTTCAGCAACATTCCTCTAAACAGCAAAAGTGAGAGCGTTGTCACACAGCTCCTCACCACCTATTGTAAAAACCGGAATAAAGGTCGAACTCAAAAAACCATGGCGAAAAGTAGACCCCCGTCTTATATGCCAGTCATTGGCAGAAAAACTACGGAAGTCTTGCAACAATGGGCAGCTGAAGTCAACAGCCTCCATCACCATCGCCATCAGCAGCAGCGTGGCGTGGCGACGTTGTGGCAACTCCATTTTGTGTTTCCGTTGTTGCAAACCTATTTTGGTTAAAGGCTGCTTTTTTACGTTTTGTTTCAAAATGAGCGGAACCCGACAGCAATTCACCGTCGCTTTCAAGAAAAACACGACTGGGAACGTGGAAGCTCACGGTAACCTGGCGGCACAGCGCAAATTTGGAGTACCTGAAAACAGCATTCGGTACTGGCGGAGGCAGAAGCTGCATATTACAACTTGGAGCAACCAGAAGAAAACATCATTCCATGAATGCACCGCAGCGTATCCAGAATTGGAAGGAAAGAATGCGGAGTTCGTTCGGGAGCTGCATGCAAGATATCTGTCTGTGACTGCCGAATGCATCCACGTGAAAGCAGTAGAGATCATGGCACGGAGCGGCGAAAAAAGCGAGAGTAACGTACACATGCGCCTACCTCGTTTGTTTTCACCGCTCCGTGCCGTGACGATAAGGTGCTGACAGACATGCGGGTCGATAGGCGCGCGATACTGTTAAAAAATCGGCCGGGTGTACATACAACCTTTGTTAGATAAAGTTCCGAGACTGAGTCCATTAAAAAAAATGCATTTAGCATTGAAATAGTTTGTTAAGTACCCCTTCAAAATAGTCTCCCTTGTAGTCTATACACAGCTTCCAACGCTTCTTGAGGTCTTGGAAACAGTTGGAAACCGATTCTTTTGGCAGGGCTGTCGGCTCCTTTGTCGTGGCGCCTTGAATGACCTCCACGCTCCCCATCCAGCGACCTTTTAGGGCTCTCTTCACACGAAGAAACAGGAAAAAATCGCATGAGGAGAGGTCTGGCGAGTATGGCGGATGGGGAAGTACAGTAATGCTGTGCTTGGTGAGAAATTTTGTCACGCTGAGAGCAGTGTGCGGCCTCGGGTTATCGTGGAAAAGGCTCCATTGTCCAGTTGCCCATAAGTCAGGGCGACGGCGTCGCAGTGCATCACGCATGTGTTAGAGCATGCGGATATAAAACTCCTGATACACCATCTACCCTTGTGGGTCAAACTCGTGGTGTATGACACCTCTGGCATCGAAAAAAACTATCAGCATCGTCTTTGTTCTGATCTTCTGTCACCGCACCTTTCTCGACGCCAGAGAGCTTGTGGACCGCAATTTGGCGCTCTGCCTCTCTTTCAGGATCGTGTTGAAAACACCATATTTCTTGTTCAGCAATGATGTTGTCAACGGATGCAGCATCCTTCTCTGCCTCGGAGAGCAAACCAGCGCTCACTGATGACCGCGTGTCCTTCTGGTCCTGCGTGAGGGAGTGCGGCACAAGCCTGGCATTCAGCTTTCGTTTCCCCTAATTCTCACGCAAAATTTGGTGGCATGTTGTCTTACTAATGTCTAGAGCATCTGATAGCATGCGGACTGTAATGGTGCAGTCTTGCTGTACGATTTCCCTGATCCGAGCCTCGTTGTTTTCATTCCGCGAGGTTGAAGGGCACCCCTTCCTTGTGTCGTCTTCCACCGCCGTTCTCCTCGAAACGAACCTCTTGCACCACTCGAAAACTCGCACCTGCGATAATGCCTCGTTGCCGTAAGCGTCGCGAAGGAGCTCATACATCTGTGTGGCTGTCTTGCCCAGCTACACACAGAATATTATGTTTACACGCTGTTTGAGGTGGACGTCCGTCTCGCCACATTCATTCACAGTAGAATGCGCAGGCGACTAGCGACAACGTATTTTTCTACATGTAGTGACATCTAGCCGCTGCCACAGCAATTAACATAAATAGATCAGATTAGCACGAAAGGATGGCGCTACACATACGCACCAACATTTGTTTTGGGGATAAATGTCTCGAAACTTAATGAACAAAGGTTGTATAGGCAGCATATAAATGAAAATACATATTGTCACCATTGTGCAGCCTGTTCAGTCGCATCTGTTTCAAGGTAAGGGTGACTTTCGATACTTTTTCCATTGAAAAAAATTTTTTTCATTTTTATTTTAGAATTGGTTAGTTGGGGGTCCACCTATATTCCGGTCATACCTATAGTCCGGTTTTTACAGTACCTTCAAAACAAAAAAAAGAGCATGGAAGCACTGCAACTACCTCGCAAAGCCTTCAAGCATGGCATGCACATTACCACTTATCTAGTAAAGCACTGTCGTTCCCTAAATGTCTTTTTAATGGGAATACTCTCTAAACAAAGCCACAATTGCCTATCATGCATTGTTTGGAACCACCATACTATTTCTTCAATATACAACACCTTCAGCATTTTTCAAAAGTCTTAGTATTTAACGTTTTTAAGTGCACTTGTACAGGCATGAGACAAACAAACAAAACCTAGCAGCAATTTCTAGAGCTGCAAGTACAGCAGACCATCATTAAGGTGAACGACCTCACTGACAACATACTGACTATAAAGCCTAGATACAGAAAATGAAGCCCACAGACACTAAAAAAATGTGTGGAAAATCGTGCACACACAAAAACCGGTGAAAATGAAAATGTCTCCAAGTGAGTTCTGGGGAAGTGAAAAGGGCAGACATGACTTAAGTTGTCCTGAATTGTTTATCCCTTTAAGTTGCTTTGTACACAATTGTGTGCACATCGAACTCGCAGCTTTTTCTTAGTGTGTGCTGCTCCTTGCAGTGATTTTATTGTTTAAGGTGAATTTAGCATCCTTCATGTCGCGAGTAAGACTGCTTTTTAAGCCATATAGTGAATGCAGCAAATGAGATTTCTCAGAACAGCACGTCGTCTGCCATTTGTGCAGACAGGTTTTGCCACCAGTAATAATTTTTTTTTTTACAATTTCAGTGTGTAATGTGTATCTTCAAAACAAAAACTGATGCTGCAATTCTTCGAGCATTTAGATAACAATTCCTGGCATTTCGATTTGTTATCTGCATCAGTTATGACAGTTTTTACAAAATTTTGTATATCCCTGTAAATTATTAACCGTTAGAACTCTACACTGGAAATTTAATGAATTCTCTTTCTTGGAGCTTCAATATAATATTTAGGTGCAAAGATATTTTTTTGATGGAGAGAAAGAAGGCGCCTGAAAAGGTCAAAGAGAATTTTTAAGCCTATCTAGCACACAGGACACTAGGCGACACCTACAAACTGGCATGTAGGCGAGTTTGCAGCATTTCTCTTTTGGCGAATATCCGATACTGTTAGCACAGTATACTTGCCTTCTATCACAACAGTGTGCATCCCCATGCTTTATAAAGAGGTTAATTGCAGACTTGATATTACACTTTCTCCTTGACTGTGCCCATTTTTAAACCATTAAAGCTACTCCTTCTCTCCCTTTTTTTTAACAAGCCTGGACTACTGAGTCCCAGACTTTTGATGACCTTGTTAATTTACTCTAGCCCTCTTATTGCAAAAATGAGTAGCCACAATATTTTTCTAAAAGAAAACCTGCATTTTGACGACTCAGCTTTTTAAATTCAGTCTCAAGAAATCCCTCAAGATTGAGCAGATTTCAAAGGGTTAACAAGGTATGAAGATGCAAGGTACAGAAGAAAAATCTTCCCAAGACAAGTAAGCATTTGCTTCAGCAAGCCACCCAACTGCTTGGAACTTGGCTACTGTAACCACACATGGTATGTCTATTGCGCACACATGAAGGTGGTCGTCTGGAAGTTTCTGCTCCACTTTCCCAGGGCCTGGTGGAAAACTGGCCCTTATGATGAGCTGAGAAACTGATGCTAGGTGGTACATGTCCAATAAAAGTATTGGCAGGAGGGTCTACAAAGGGAGAGGGGGAGGGGCTATATGATTAAGAGACAGGGCATCGCCACTCCCCAGTTACATGGTTGCCTGGGGTACTTTTTGATTACATTCTAGAATGAGTCATAGGTAGTGCTGGTCGCACTCTGAATCGGTCCTCGAGTCCAACCGCACAAAGCTCCTGTAGCTGATCGGTTAAGCACTTCTCTGCTCTGGTATAAAACGCAGCCCCTATCCTCATAGTGCCACCTGTCTTCAGTGCATCCCACCTAGTCTCCGGCGACTGGTGCGTACAATTACAAAACACTTGCCACGAACGTGTGCATGCCACTGCTGCTACAGCCAAGCAGTCTCAAGCACCTCACCAGCTGCATGCTCTACATCAGAGTTGGTTCAAATCCAAAATAATTTTTTGTGCCATTGTTATGTGTTGTTCACTTGCCGTTATTTCTGAGACATATGCCCCAACAAAAACTGTTAGGAGATACTCCGCGGATCGTTTGAATGCCTTAGCAGCCCAATATTCATTATATCCGAGGTCAACACACTAAGTTCATTACATCCGAGGTCCAGACACAAAAGTTCGTTCTACCTGAGGTGGCATATGCAAGTTCGTTATATCCGAGGTTAGCATACAAAAGGTGGTTATATCCGAGATGGCATATCAAGGTTCGTTGTATCCAAGGTGGCATACTAATGTTCGTCATATCCGAGGTAGAATATCAGATTCGTTTGCAGGTTGCACCTGTCACTGGTTACTGCCACTAACAGTTGCCATTTCTGCTTGCACAGGAAATTTAGGTACATGAATGAATGAAATAAAAAATAAATTGCACCTCATTACAGTAGCCCCTGGTGAAGCACCATGCTTGGAATGCTACATGTTTGTGGGAGGCCAGATCCACAAACATGCAGCAGGTTGAACAGAGGACAAATGCTCTCAGGATGCTGCCTGTAAACGTGCAACATCCTCAAGCCGTTAATCACACGCGGTGCAACTGAATCATGTCGCAAGAGGAGAGTGAGAGCCGAACCTCTAGAACACCTGCGCGTGAGTGCTACTGCTCTCTCTGCACACGTCCACATATCCTCTCACCTTGGTGCGTTTCCCTTCTCTATTCCTCCGCCTTCCTCTCCCTTCCCCTTTACTTCCCCTCTTCTTTCCTTCCTGTAGAGGGAAGGACAAGGAGAAGGCATGTAGATGGGACAACGAAGTCGGGGACAGCTAGCACTACAAAAAAATAAAAAGCGGCCTTTTCCCTGTACATGTTTTTCATAGAAAAAGAGAGAAAAATATATCAGCCAGGAAACACCTGAACACGAAAATTTACATTAAATCCAGTAGATGCCAACCATAACCTGAGATTTTCGAAGGTCAACATCTACTTTTTATTTAACCTATCATACTTGAGAATGATACGCAGTTTTGCACACTGCATATGGCCACTGCCACAGCCACAAGCTTTACAATACATATCATATTTACCCGAATGTAACACAACCATGATTGTAATGTGAGGGTTGGCTTTTGTGGCCCATAAAGAAGAAAAAAACAAATACATATCTAACGCGAGAAACGAGGCCACAGTACATGGAAAGGTGGGCAGAAGTTTGTGAAAAAAGAAGTGCTTTAAAAATGGCTTTGATGCGCCTCTTTTGTCTCAAAGCGCCCGCACAAAAGATTATCAGATAAGAAAAATGCGAAGATAAGCACGAACTCCCACCGTGCTGTCACCGTGTTGACTGTGAGCTCCAGAGGCCTCGTAAAAACAAAACTTCTCCCAGTCGCTGAACTGCGCAACGAGCCATGCCCCCCAAATGTCGGTGGCCGTTCACGGCAAAATTTAAACAAGTTGATGTCTCACACGCAGAGTAGTTGGAAAATTGTGCGGCAGCATGCGAGCCCAATGTAGCCAAAAAGTGCGTCAGATACCAATACCGAGGAATGCAGCGAGGGTGCCTTTTCACATGAAATCGTAATAAAAAGCCTTCCGTGCACCTGAGCGCATTATTGCCGTTAGCGTAAGACATCGACACTGCAGACATTAAGGCAGTCTGCTGAACTTTAACAGAACGAAACGGAGGCCTTTAAGTCTCGTGTATTCTATCGTGTTTCCTTGGGATGACGCGTAAAATTTGCGCTTGGTACACAAATGCGCCGCCTCTGGTGACAGGTTTGACTGCTCTACCGCTGCTGTGATGCATGATAAGCCATGCTGGTGGCCTTAGTTGATATTTGTGGCTCTACGCTTCTGTTGGTTGACAAACACAGCATCCTAACGTTTCTTTTGTAGCGATAGCTACATTACGGTAGCATTTCGAGCCTTCAGCGTGGCGGCGCCGCCACGCTGTCACGTGGTTGGTCACATGCTGCAGAGCAGCTGCCAGCGCGGCGCCATGGCTGATCACGTGGTTCGTCGCGTGGTTGGTCACGTGACCAAGTTCCACGCAGCCAGCTGTAGCTATCACGTCACTCCAGGTTTAACCAGAGCTAAACTACCGCCAATTTTTTTCTTTATACTACCTAAGCAGTACGGCCATAAGGTGAAAGTGCTGGCATGTCTCTCTGTGTGATCATCGAGTGCTGCTTCAGCCAACGAGTTTTTATTTCAACGCCCATCTCTTACTGATGCTCAGACCTTTAGCCCCAAGACAAGTACGCAGAAAACTATGTCACAAGACAAATGTTCCCCTGCATTCATGCACTTGACTTAAGTGACACCTCGTCTAGCTTTCACTGGCTATCTGCTGCTCTGGCATCAGCACAACGTCACAGTTTTTTCCCCCCAATTTCAACAGATACTGGCTTTCCGGTACAAATGGGCTCGCCAGCGGCTAAACTTTGGCCCTGCATCGCCGCCGCCCTCGAATTGCCCAAAAAACACCCGATGAGATTCGCAAGATTTTTTTGTTACTGTCTTGGCTGGGCCCGGACAATTCGGCGGTGCGGCCCACACGTCCAGTCACCGCACATACGAATACACGTAGCATGCGTCTAATTGTGAGCCATACCCCCTCCACACCATCTTGCCGGCGCTCTTAACATATGTGCGCTGGCACAGCTGGGCGCAGCAGTGCTCTGCATGCAGGCAGAACATCACAATATACAGTTGACGACCAATTTTTCGGACCCTCTAGGGACCATGAAAACGACCGAAAAATCAGGCAGTCCAGAAAATCAATTTTCATGGAAAAATTCACGAACTTATTGCCATTATGCTGAAGGAAGAGGTCAGTTGTGTTGCACACTTTCTAAAGCTCCTAATGACTAAATTTCGTCGCGCGACACATGCACAGACGACGGGCAGCAACCGCTTTCACGAGCTCTTCCTGGCTGTGCTGCCCTCGGCATGTCACCGATGAATGCAAGGATTGGGACAAAGTCTAAACGGCAAAAGCGATCACGCCGCTGTAGGAACTGCATTATGTCCGCAGCACAATGGGCCCAGAACGAGAACGCAAAGATGGCGAAACAATAAGAACCGAGAAACAGCCGAAGCAAGCGCTCCGTTGGCGTTGGCCTCCCTCGTTAGGCCTAGCGACTAGAGCCAAAATCGGCATCATATTCAACGATATGCACTCTACGGTGGCTTGCGTATAATGAGGGGCGTCTTGCCTGTCATCGAAACGCCAGTTATTTACTGTTTTATGATAGAAAAGTCAGGGTTGCGTTACGTTTCGCCGCAGGTCACTGCGAGTATGCTGACCTCGCTTTAAAATGCACCACCATTTCCTCCTGCGCTTGCAGTCTCCGCGCTCGCCGTTCCACGCCCTTTGCTGCTACCTCTTTCTGTATTCGAAACGAAAGACTCGGCATAGATGAGTTCGGCGAATTCTGACTGCTTTTAATAAATTTTGTGCGGCAGAAGACGTTCAAGAACCGTGCGAATTCGGAACCACGCGGGTGCAATGTGCCGACTTGCGCAGAATTTCAGTATCGCAAGAGGCCCCCTTTAAGTTTGAATTTCATTTTATTTGATCAAGTTTTCGATCTATCCTGCAGTTTGAAGTAATGAGGTTCCACTGTACACATTATATGGCGGCTTGGATAATGGCGGCGTGTGCGAACGAGGTCCAAAAAATCGAGCAGTCAGTTGTGGTGCATCCGAAATTTCAGGCGCTCTTATACATTGGCTTTATGAGCCATGTCGCGGTGCTGCAAAAAGAGTGCAAATGATCAAGCATGTCCGAAAAATCAGCCGTGCGGATTTTCAGTCGACTGTAATGATATGTTATATACAGTATTGTATAATTTTTATAGTGCCCCTGCCTTTTACTATTGCTATTATTTTTTACTTCAAGACACCGAAGTTTGCAATATACAAGCTGACTGTATTTTTCGATGGAAGCTCACATGTGACTAACAGTGAGAAGACAACTACGATGATGCACTTACTTTTGTATGACCTCAACTATTCGGCACTTCCTTATCTCCTGATTGAAGGACTACCATGACTACTTGAGGCAGTCATTAGCATGGTAAACATGAGCTGCACGTGGGCTACAAGAGATGCCGTAGTGGAGGGGTCCAGATTAATTTCGCCCACTTGGGGTTTTTTAATGTGCACTGACACTGCAAAGCACATGGGCATTTTCGCTACTCGCCTCCATCGAAATGTGGCCACCGTGGCCAGGATCCCATACCGCGACCTTGCGCTGAGCAGCCGAACGTCATTGTGGTTGGTTTGGCCTTGGGCTGAGCAGCTGAACGCCATTGTGGTGGGTTTGGCAGTTATTAGTCAAAAATACCGTTGGTAATCTCTTCTGCACAGCAAAAGTAACTAAATATATGTTGAACTTACCTGAAGAATATCATCGTGCCAGGCATTGTAAACCAGCAAAAGTTTCACACAGATTCAATTTCAGTGAGGGAGTATTACTCATCAGCATCGACCCAAGCACACGCACACAAAGGAAAGCTGTATAGCTTTCCTTTGCAGCAGTATGGCTGTGCTCGGATAGATGCTAGTTATTACTCCCTTGTAACAAATCTACTCTACCTAGGGGATTCCCCTAGAACGTTGGACCAAAATCTATTTCACATGAAACTATATTTTCCACTTCGTACAACACGGAGCCTCATTTGTTCAGAGAGCACTGTCATGGGTCATCACCTTATGCAGCTCTGTGCACTACATTCACACGGAGAATCACATTCTTGTACACTACTACAACATCCTTACTCAAAGTTTTGTGAAAGAAGTCCACCAGGCTGTCCTCCCAGGTGCACTGAAAGAATGCTAGGCCAGCAGGTGTGAGCACATTTTCGAATTCCTTGTAGAAGTCATAGGTTTTAAATGTCCTCTCCTTCAGGCTGGTACTAGAGGAAAGCAAAGCATAGAAAAGGAAACAAAAATCAGAGTCCAAAAGAATTATTTTCTAATGCAGCGGATAATACCAGAAATCTTTTGTGAAATGAACAAAAGCATATTTACAGCCACATAAGAATCCAAGCAGCGTTACACAAGAACAGCATTTGTGCTTCATTACAATACTGCCAGGAAAAGAAGTTGCATAAAATGCAGATGCATGGCTTGCTGCTCTTGTGGTACCTCTCAGCATTTATGCCAAGCCAAAGCGCCACTCATTAAAACGAACAAAATGATATGCCTCTGGATGAAAACGGTCACCTCTTCATCTGTCTGGATAGTATGCGCTGCTGAAACGCTGCTAGAAAGTGGCACAGCAATCAAGTCTAACCAAAGCACTGGTTTTATATACAGTAAAAGCTCGTTAATTCAGGCTTCAAAGGAGTTGATTCAAAACGCCTGAATTATCCGAATGTCGAATTATCGAATGCCCCACCCACCTCCACCCAAAACTGTCAAAAACCATTCGCATGAAAGAAAAATTTATTTAGTGAAAAGTTGGGCAATCGTCACCTCCTTATAAAATTAAAGCTGCGTGACAATGCCAGTCAAATGTTTTAATTCTTTCATGCTATCGGGAGTGTCAGAAGTAGCTGAAACAGCTCCATAATGGTAAGGGTCTCTCTGGCTTTTCTCAGAGTGTGACGCGGTAGCGCTCGAGCTCCTTCACATATAGCATAGAGAGTAAGGAGGCTTCACCGCACAAACAGCAGACAGCTTGCAACGGGCACGGAGTTTTAACGCGCTGCAGAACAGAAATACCACTTGGACGGAAGTGACGGAAATGCGCAGCGGCATGAGAGGCAAGACTGTCGAAAAACAAAACATCAGCGATAAGGCGGTAATTTTTCTAGACAGTATGCAGCGATAGGCTTGGCTAGCTGATAGCCGCAGTCGCTGCTGGCTGGCCAAGACGCTCGAAAAACGAAACTATACAGCTGGACTTGGCCTATCAACAGTGGCCTGCCGATCGGCAATGCGCCTGCCATTGCGCCCATGTCAGAAGGGCACGGGAAAAGAATGTAATACACAGGTCAGATGACGAATGTATGGATGATAGCGTGCGGTGCCTGTCATACCTCGACATGACACCACTTCGGGAAGCCCGCCCAAACTAACCGTCCGAATAACCGAGCTTCTGACATGATAGTCTTACATGGACGTTTGGTGGGACACTGGCGGCAGTCCGAATTATCCAAATTAACGGGGTCAAATTAACGAGGTTTTACTGTACCACTTTTGCTCATGACAGTACATACACATGGTGGTGCGCCTTTTAGAGATAAACAAAACTGTTGTCATCAGAATCGTTAGGAAAAAGAAAATATTTTTATTCACCAATGGCCCAGAGCACTGCATACATTACTGCCACAAGCCTTCAATTAGCTAAGTTTGTGCTACCACTACCCGATGAGTGAAGAGCAATCACAGCCTCTGATGAGCACGTATCATCAAAACAGTTCAATAGGCAAACTTTTGCCCCAGACAAGCTGCCATTAACAATGTTTTGGGGATGGCTGGGAATGGACAGGTTACACTCATGCAAAATAGGTGGTTAAAGCAATTACACACTATCTCTTTTCCTTCCTCGAAATAAATAGCATAATAATGAATTTGAAGTATTTCTCGCAAAAATATATCTAAGCTTTCAACGCCTTTCAGGTAGAACTGTTGCATTTAATACATCCACTTTGCTGCAGGCTATTATTCACTGGAATCGCCTTCCAGAACACATCATAAACATCTGTGATTCAGCTACATTTAGGACCAAAGTAAAGGTCATTTTAAAAGCGAAAGCTTTTACTACTCCCCTCCATAGCTTCTTCGCCGTCTGAGCCGTATGTGCGAGTTTGACCTTGAACTGAGGAGAAACCACGTGACAGCTACGATGTCAATCAGCCGTCACCACCACTGAAACCTAGCGCTCACCTCTGCCTAGTAACATGACAACCATGACATCACTCAACCGCAGCTACGCCGGAGCCGTGCGCTCACTCTGTCTAGATAGCCTCCGCTGCCTCAGCTGGTGCCAACGGATTGCAACAGCTCTCGACATTAACGGCAGGACTCGTCACGGATGATCCAGGCAAGACGCCTCATGCACTGTCTGCGTCTCAGAGGTTGCAAAGACGACCGGTCAAATCCGATCATCCAGTGGACGTAGCTCGCCGAGGGGCTGCCGCACAGAGACGAAGAGCGTAACCAGAGCGAAAGCTTTAAAGCTAATCCTGATTAACCTTGGCTAAACAACAGTCATTACCACCAAGCAGCAACCAAGTCTAGCCAAGCTTTACCAGTCTTAACTGCTTAACTTACAAGCTTTCACTTTGGTTACTTAGGTTTAGCCAGGTTAAACCTTTGCCTAATTTTCTTCTAATTATTGATGCATCAATAACTACTGTATAATGATGCTCTTAATGTTCAGTGATCAGCACTAACTGTCAATAAGCATTGTTTATTCATGTTATTCAAGCTCCTGTCATTACCCCTATTTATGTATCCCCCTCCCCTTCACTCAATGCTCCAATGCTTGCAGCCTGTGAGGCAACATGAATAAATAAATAAATTCCAAACTTTGAGTTAGTGCGCAACAGTGATGCGCCACTCGAGGAATTTCCCCATTTTCAACAGATTTCAAGAGTAAAAATATGGCGAAAAGAAAATTGTTATAGTTTGCCTCTGCGTGCTCTTTGAACAGACGCGCTTACATCCCATCTGTTCTTCGCCAGATAGTTATGCACAACAACAGGACGCTCCGCATGTGCTACCTATGATGATTACTGCCAAGCACCCCAATGCCGGCTGTTCTGTGCAGTGTCCAAATGCATGCGATTTATTTTTTGTGATAGGACACGCCAAGCGCGTAGTTTGTACATACATATTTCCCTTCCGTGCCCGCACCGCCACTTGCCGCTTTGCGGTGCATGTGTGCATCATGTGCCTCACCCCACTCCAAGCTGCTTCAGCATCTCTGCATCTTTGCATCGAAGAGGGGAAAGAAGAGACTCTTTGTGCCCTAGCAGCTGCCACCTTGGAGAGTTTGCGCGGGTGCTATGACACAAGTGGACACTCGCCCGCAATGACAAGCAGTGCAGTGTTGAGACAACCGTGGGCAGGCACTAGGTCATGTACAGCTACTTTATTGATATTAGTGCGATTTACTATGCCCCTAACCTTATCCTTTCTCCCTAGCAGTCCCCTCTGTTACTTCACCTTTCTGTCTACTCACTGTCACTTTATTTCCACTGGGCACAGCTAAGGCGTTTCTGTATTCGATAGCAGGTGCCTGCGGCCAGCAAAAATCTTTTCGGAAAATATCTTTTCTTTCCTTTTTGTTGTGTTTAAGAAATAACCACATACTACTACTTTTACAGTTTGAGGTATTTTTCATTCATTCTGTAATGTCTCATTCATTCAAAATAGCAGAGGTTTTCAATTCGCTCCTGGGACAAAGGGAATTTTGGGGTCTAAGTGAGGGAATTTTGGTTATGCCATGGAATATAACTGATGCACAGTTAAAGAGAAAATCGACTCTTGCTTCAATTGTTGGCTGCCTCAATAGACAACTCCTCTCGTGTTTCAAAATACCAAAGCATCACAGCTATGACTAAGGCTCCTAACTTTCAGTGGCAGAAAACCTTTAATTCTATGAATTGAGAACAAAGAATACGCCAAATGTGACGGGAAACATCAGATAATGCTTCAGAATGCACCTCGCGTTATATTCAGAACCAATAGTGCAAATTTTTTTCCCCAAGCTTTTCAAGGTAGCTAGCGCAACTTTCACCACCAGGCTTGAGAGCTGCTAGGAGAAGCCAGCTTTTTAATGACCTTGGGGCAAAGCGCACAGCATGCAAATGCAAAGGAGAAGGTGGCTATAGATACGGAAAGAAGGCGGTGCAGGTTGTTGAGAAAGAGTAGGCACTGAAAGAGTTGAGCTGAGTTAGGAAAGCAAAGAAGGGCAAATGAGCACAGGACTAGGCAGCATGAAACAATGAGTAGGCAGCATGGCAGTGACAGCGGCTGCAGCTACGTACGAGGCTGCATGCATTAATGTATCGCAGGCTTGGCTTTGCTAGGTTGTCACACGTGCATCTGATGTGCTGCTTGCTCAGAAAGGGGCTCTGAGTAAAGTGGTGGTACGCCTGGTATGTTAAAGGATACCACTTAATATCCTCCAGTAAGAATGTTTTTAATGCATCTGTTAGAAGAAGTTATCTATAGTCAAAATTTGAATTTCTGCGTCTTCGTGCTTTTCCGTCTCCTCTCGTCACTTTTTGCATGCTCAAAGGACGGCGCTGCTCTGCTGGCCGCACCCACTCTGCCCCATCATTGGCTGCCGACACGCATGGGAATTCCCAAGGGGGAAGAGCTTGACCCATAGGAGCAACATGGTTGACTGGCCACAGCAACGGCGGCTGGGTGACGTCTGAAAGGATCTAACAGCAATCTCTTAACAGACATACGCAGATATGCAACATGAAGGAGGGTTCTCTGCTGCATGTTGAAGTGTATTATTTGGCTCAGGCATTCATGACCACAAAATGTAGAGATGGAGCGAGTTTATGCACTCTCCTCAGGTGTTTTAAGGGCCCCTTTAAAGAATGTCAACATACCTGCTGCTTCCGCAAATTTAACATGCTGCCTGTGTTTAAGATTGATGCTTGTTGGGCTAGTTGGTTAAACCTGATGGTTGGAATTAGGTTCCTGGTGCTATGTTGTGGCATCATGACGAGTGTTGTTTCCCCTTTGCTCTTTCGCCTTTTTTCAGATTTCATCTTGCTGGTGTATACCTATATATACGTGGCACGTTTGGTGAAATAAGCAGTTTGAAGTCAGCGCTCTACTTTTGTGTCCTATCTCATCCCTTCTTTCTACCTGCACTGCCACTGAAGTCATGCCTGTGTTTCTTGGAGGGACTGTCGGCTATGGTTGGCCTGAACAGTTTGAGACTGCATTTATAAATGCAATTTTTTTTAAATGCTCTTGAGCTCTCAAACCCTGCCCTCACGTTATAATCGTGCAAATAAGGTATAATAGTTATAATTGTCATCATAGTGTCGTTCCTGCTGACGTCCATAACAGCAATAGCATCAAAAAAGAGGGCTACCCCTATCCCTATCCTATTGCTCCCCTCTTTCTTTGCCTCTCCCTGCCCTTTTTCTCATGCTGGCCGCAGCTCAAGTGCTTCAGGTTTCGATGGCAGATGCCACAGCTAGCAACACCTTTTCCTTCCTTGTTCTTATAGCACATTTTGAAAGAATTTTTTTAGATGACATGACATGTAAGGTTCCCTGTTGACTGCTAGGTATTTTTGTTATCAATAGAAAGGAGCTGCAGAGCCACCTTAAAAGCGCAGACTGCATACAGTTCACAATCAAGGTACGTGCTCTCTGCATACTACCTTCTTTTTCTCAAAAAGCAATTTGTTGCATTAAAAAGTCTTTTTACCAAACCCAATAGAGGTAGGAGCAAATCCATTCACAATTGAGGTGGAGGGTGTTGTGTGATGCATATAACTCTTCAAACTTATATAAGACGATTAAATATGCACATTATCCTTTACGCAGTCTGCACCTCATATTTAAAATGAGTGCATGTCTGTGTGCACCCCAATTTTAGCACTTGTGCCATGTGTGTACAGTCATCCATGATATGTAGCGCGAACAGGATGAAGGACAAAGAAAGGGGTACACAACACAGGCGCTTACTTTCGACTGAAGGGAACCTAAGGTGACCAAGGTGAAACGGAACACTAAAAGACAAACAGGCACATGCGCCCCGAATCATCGTTACCTATTCACCCAACTTTCCAACCTTGTGTACAGTGAATGTCCATACATAACGCTTGTTTAGTTTGATTTACAGGAAATCTCATGTCCCGTGTATTGCTTCTGGATATGCTAAGCAACCCTGAGTGAATGTAATGCGTAATTAATTTTTTTACAAACAGATACGGGTCATCAACTAAGAGATTACGCTTTTTTTTTTTTCAGGTTTACAGGTATAGTCAGCACTTGCTTCAAGAAATCTGAACCACCTTCTCACCTGTTTGCAGACAATTTCTGGTTAGAGTAGTCAATTAATCCTTCTTGTTTGTACAAAACAAACACAAACCGATGATAGCCAGTACCACGAGGAAGAAAAGGCTGCATGTAGTCGCACACCACTTCACCACTTGGAACCTGGTTTCCTTTTATGTTGCCACTGTAGAAGAGAAATAGAATAATTAATGAGTGGGTGGTTAAGTGAAACAGATGGTGACTGAGTGAATAAACTGATGAACAGACAAATGAATTAATTATACAACATAGGTTGTTGAAAACAGCAGCTGATGCACAAGTACACTAAACACACACATCAGTACATTAATACTGATACTTCAGCAGAGCAGATAGCCAGCAAAATAACATGACTAGCAATGTGTTCAGCAGAGATTACTCGTGTACTCGCCATGCCTATCTATGCAAGCAATCATAGCTATCCAATAGCACGGCAGTCAAACATGCAGGCAACTTGGTATTTCGAAGAGAGCCACCTTACACACTGATTCTGAAGGCAGACAGATCCACCAAGACTTTGATACTTGTTTTGAGTGAAGGCTTTATGGTGTGACAAGGGCGTGTCACTAGAAGTTCGAGGGACAACATACGTTCTACAACAAGGATCACATGTACACAGCTCCCCACAAGAGCCATTTGCCATGAGGTATTTTCAGCATGTACTCTGCAACTGCTTATTTCTAGTCCCAAATACTTGTCTGATTTCCAGTGTTGGCCAATGCCTACAATGCTGTTTTCTTATGCCTTCCTGTTTCCCTTCGTAGCTGCAACATGAATAAAAGCTTCTAGCCAAAGTACAGCTTATATTTTCCTCCTGCACGATTCTCAGCATTAATTTGTTGCACAGCATAGATTTTACTAAGACTTCTGTAAGTTAACCTTCAAATTTTGGAGTGAGCTAAATCATTCATGCATCCATACAGGCAGCTACCAGCACTCACTGGATAAAATAAGAATGGTATAATCACTTGCAGAGCATTCAATTGTTTTCACAACTTCACCCACTATCTATAAGGTGGAACTGGTAAAACTACAAGCCCAGAACAGGTCACACTTAAAGGCTGACATCACAAAATGACCCTTTCATTAATGTTTAACGTAGCGATGCCAAAAAATTCAAGGTTAAAACCTAGATGCTTGCTTGAAAATGCTACATCTGTGGCCCTTAGACCATGCTGCAACTTCTCCTTGCTCTCACAGTACAAGTGCACAAGTTTCCAACTTGCTAAGATGAGTGACAGCCCCAGTTCCTAGCAGTTGCAAAAAATGGCATAGGAGCTTACAGGGCACACTAGCCACATTATGCGAGCCCATAGCCTCCAAGTTATTTTGCACTATACCAAGCAGAGCAATAAGAAGAAAGAAAATGGACAGGCAGCTTAGCACTTGCAGCAACAGTTCTTAAAAATAAAGGGCCCTGTTAAAGTTGATTGTAAGTCAACGGCACTGAATAACAGTAAACTTTTATGAACATGTCTATGAACTACAGTATTCGCTAAATGAAATTACATGACAACGACAAGCCGATACGTAAACGTTGGTGCCATTTCTACAGTTTCTCCCGTCATCTAAGAGATGCATCAAGACGCACAGATTATAGTCTTATGTTTCATAAACCAGAAAAAAAAAAAGTCTTTAACACTACCCCCTATGGATTGGTTTCAAAACTAAGTACATTCATATAAAAATGTGACTGATGCCTTTTCAGTCATACAAGGCTGCTTTCATTGCTGAGTGATTTTGAGGAAACCAAACAAAAAGGACTTCATGAAGGCAACTCAATGTGGTCAATGCTAGATGTACTGATAAGCAAAATGTCACAGCGTATAATAAAAACTATAGCTAACCACTCACAAGAAAACACACCTAATAAAGCATCGGCACGAAGTTTTGTGTTGTGCTATATTGGGTTTAATGGTGCATAAGCAATGCGCCAAGTTCAAGTTATGGAAAAATTGTTTTCTGCAGAATTTTATAAAAATGAAAAAAACAAACAATGGTGGCATAAAAAGCCTAAAAAGTTAGTTGTACTACCTAGTAATGACAAAGAGAAGAAACTTCACAAATGGCTAATAGTACTAGCTTTATAAGAATGTTGGGTAACCTCAGCGACCAACCTTGACTAGGAAAGGATCTGGAGGCTCCCAACAAATCCAATAAAGACCTTAGCCTTCTTCTCAGGAATGAGAAAGTGTCAGAAGTGTATCATATAATAAAGTGATGCAGTGGATCAAAAATTACAGTTTCTCAAGAACATATGCTTTTTTTAAAAGGCTAAGAACACAAGACATGTTAACAATTGCGTTATCTCCCAAGAGCAGCGAAAAGGAATGCATCCTTATAAAGTTGAGTAAAGTGCTTCTTTCTTAGTTTCCAGAGTTTTGAACATGAGAATAAAATAAGGTTTAGTGTGAGCTCATCTCCCCATCTTTCAAAAGAGGTTTGTGTTGTTTCGTCAGTAGAAGTTATGTGCAATGAGTGTCCAATGCGGAGACACGTGCCTACAGGTCTTCCATTCACCCAGGACGAGCTTTACAAAATGCAGCCTGTTGTTAACCTCACTGTCCCATGAAGCCTGCTATTTTGCTCTGTTTATTTTGCACAAACTTCACGCAGTCTTTATGAGGTAGGTTAATTTGTTTTACTTTACCATTACGGGCAAGTGCGGCATATGCATCAGCGCTATCGTTCCCTCTAATTCCCATGTGACTAGAGACCCAGCAGACTTTTATTCTATGTCCTTGCGTATCAGCTTTTATCACCTTATGTATTATGTCTCTTATTATGGGTTCAACTGCATTTCTGGATTTTATTGCTGTAATTATGCTGAGGGAGTCAGTGTAGATAACACTGTTCTCTATGTTTTTCTTCATTATTTGTTCTACAGCTACAGCAATGGCGAAACATTCTGCTGTGAAAATTGAAGCGCACTGAGACAGCCTGACTACCTTCTCCCATTTCCCTTGTATTGTCGCACTCTCTACATAGAGTGCTGTTTTAGAACAATCAGTGCAGAAAGTATGTATTTCTCATATTTTCCATTTCCTGCTAAAAACTCTTGGTGTATACTTTCCTGTGGGGTTCGCTCTTTTGCGTGTCAATGTAATATCACATACAGCAGGACACATGTATCAAGGTGGTAAGGTGTCAGGTCTTCGGGCAACATCAGGAAGTGCGTCTAGTATGCTTATTTCTTGGCATTTTTCTTCAAAGCGGAGGAGGAGTGGTGTGGCAGCATGAGGTTTGTTGGTAAAGTGTGTTCTGGATGGGCATTTAGTAACTACGGGGTAACAGAGATGTTTGGGTGGGGGCCTTATTTCCAGTAAATATGCACAGGTAAGCACTATTCTTCAGTCTGTAAGGGGCGGTTCATTTGTTTATAGGTAAAGACTATTTACAGGGGATGTTCTATATGCTCGAGTTGAAAGACGCAAGCCTAGGTTTTGTATTAGATCCAACCTTTAAGGTATGATGGCCTTGCAGACCCATACACTACGCATGCATAGTCTAAGGAAGAGCGTATTAGTGAGCGATAGATGTGCAATATGCACATCTCACTGGGGCACCCAGCGTTTTTGTGAGAGTACTTTGAGCATATTCAGATACTCGGTTGTTTTCTTTTTGAGGGTGTTTATGTGCAGTAGGAATGTGAGCTTTTTGTCAAAAGTTAGGCCTAAAAATTTGTGTTCTTGTTTTATTGGAAGTATGGTTTCATTCAAGTGGAGGGTGGGATCACTCTGCAGTCCTCTTTGGAGCAAGAAAAGAACAGCAACTGTTTTTTGTGAAGAAAACCTAAATCCATTTCTGTCTGCCCAAAATGCTAATTTGTTTAATGTGACTTGTATTTGTTGCTCACAAGTTGATAAGCTAGATGACGTGCATGCAATTTGAAGGTCATCGACTGAATACATAATGGCCTGTGGAATTATGCTGGCTAAGGAATTCATTTTTACTATTCTCCACACAATTCTCCCGAGTGAAATTCTTCGAGAGGGTAGCACCGAGACGAACTTAGAATGTCATATGCCTTCTCCATATGAAAAAAAGACCGCAAGACAATGTTGCGCATGTGCATAATGCTTCTCGGACCGTGTTTTCCAGGCGGACCTGCAGAGTATACTTTTTAAAACCACATTGGTGGACATCAAGAAGCTTACGGGATTAGAGAAAAGGCTCGTTGACACTGCCACCCATAGGAAGCCTTTGTTTTTCAGTAGTGTTTGTGTATTTTAAAAAAGACTCGGTAGAGTGTGAAGTACTAGAAACTGTAGAAAAATGTTCACCCAAAATGTCTGCTTGTTCTTCTATACCAGGGTCTGTCAGAAGAATTGTGAATGGGGGTAGCTGCCACTTAATTTTCGAACCTGCTCCCACATTCATTTTGATGTGATTGAGCTGTTTATAGAAGACAGATAATTTTGTCATGATGTTTTTTAGTTAAACTTTCTGGCAGGCTAGTTGGTACATTTCAAATGTGCTTCTTTCGTCTTCTCCAAGTTTCCTGTGTTCATCCTGTTAGCGCACACTATTCAATTTATGTTTTTTAGCACTGCGACATATATATCAGGCTTTAGCTTTTGCCTTTTTTACATCTGTGCTATGCGTTTCTGAGAGGATACTGTCTAAACTGGCTTTTTCTCTGAACAATGCCCAATCAGCTAAATGCAGTTTCCAATGTCGTGGTTTAGTTGAGATGACTGCAGGTGACGATGACAAACTGATAAAAACTGGTGGGTGACCACTTCCATAGGGGTAGCCTAAAACATCGCATTTAAAATCACTAAAAACGGACGGTAAACTAAAAGACAGATCTAAACACTCATTCTTCCTGAAATTGAGGAGCAGTATATAGGTTTACCAGAGTTCAACAGACAAACGTTACTAGACAGAATAAAATCCTCTATTATTTTACCTCTACTATCGATTTTCTTGCTGCCCCAAAAACAAGAGTGAGCACTAAAATCTCCGAGTACCAGACATAACTCCAGTAACTGTTCTAACAGGTTCTCTAATTCATGCAGTGTTACTTTGAAGTGCGGTTTAAAATATATGGAGCACAGCATAATCGTTTTGTAAGCAACCACAGTGGCTGCTAGGGCTTTGAATCTAGTTTTCAGTTTCAGCTCACAAGCTTCTACACCAGGTTTCACAATGATGGCTACGCCTCCCGAGAGCCTGCTTGCCCCTTCTCTGTCACGGCAGAAAACAGTATATTTCTTAAGCACAACTGTGTGCCGACGGCCTAAATTGGTTTCCTGCAGACATAATGCAACTGAAGAAATTAAGTTTAAAATGTCTTTTATGTTATTATAGCTAATTAAGAGTCCTCTGCAGTTCCACTTTATTATGAAAGCTATCTTAACGTTGTGTATTTAAAGATTGAAAGCTAGATTAACTTGGTTTTGGCCCCGTGACTCGCAGCCACTTTTTTTTTTTTAACGATCCAAGGAGTCAGGCTGTCCGTCCGGCGTACAAAGGCACAGGGCTGCCTTGGGTCGTGTCCACCACCTCTGTAGAGGTGCTGGATGACCGTGTAGCAGGCACGTGGACATTTGAGTAGGATCTCAATGTGTGGTAAGAGGCCTTGAGGCCCGCCGACCCGGGGGTTTGCGCAGCCTGGTTTCAAGTTGGTGGAGTAGTGTTAGCTAATCCACCAGTGAATGCAGACGGCCCTGCCACAGGCTCACTGCGTGTGGCCTAGACAGGTGCTGAAGCCTGGCGTGGTGTGCCGCGCTCACGTACCACATTGACAAAGTTTGGCTTTGCAGTAAAGGAGAATGTATTTGTAAGCGCAAATCACGTTCTCGCTTTTCTAAATGAAATAGTTTTCCTTTGTCTTTATGGTGATTATTTCTATTCCTTCGTTGAGGACGGACACGCCCTGGAGTATGCAGCGTGGTCTCCTTCGCAGTTTGCACAGAGTAGGGCAGCACCACATCCCTAAGAAGGGTGGTCCTTCAAAGCGCATTATGTGCAAGGTTTACAGCCGCGACAGCTCTGAGAGCCGTGGCCAAACCTCTGGCAGTTGAAACATCTGCAAGGGTTAGGAATATATGGCCTTATGTTTACTTTTAAATAGCTGACTTCAATTGTTTCAGGCAACGTGCTAATGTTGAATGTCAGGACCAGGTGTCTTGTGTCTATTTCCTTGTTATCTTTTCGGATCTTTATCTGGTGAACATCAATAGCTTCTTGGTCGGTGAGCCCTTCAAGCATTTCTTTTTCTGTGAGGTGTACAAAGCAAATTTCAGGGCCTCGGACAGAGTTCAGAGATCAATGGGAAGTGACGGAGAGAGGGCTCTCCCCTATGGACACGATGTTTGCAAGTTTTGAGTACTAGATGTCATGCAGCTCGAGAAGCAGGTCACCACTGGCTATTTCGGATACCTTGTAGCGCAGGCCCAATGCATCTGTCAAGCACTTTGATACCAGGAAGGGGGACAGGATTCTTGCTTGTTTTTCATCTACTTCGCTGTGGATGACATGGAATTTATGGAATGCTACCTTTCATTTGTGAAAAAAGCCTGCTGCTTCATTCCACCCTTTTTTCAGACAGCGATCATTTTTGGAAATGGGGGAACCATAAAAAAAATAAGTTTTTCGGTCATGGTGCCAGCCACTCGCCATGGAGCCCAACTAGGGGATGGGACAGGAACTTGCCAGTAAGCCCTGCCCATGACAGCTGTATAACCCAGGTTCCCTAACTATAACCACATATGGGGCAACTCAGGGTAATTACTCCACGACAGCTTAACCCTAGCCGCCACAAAACAAAAAAAAATGAAAACCAAGAAGAGAGGAAAGTTGTGAGATAGAAGATAGGAGAGTGAAAGATTGAGAGGAGGACAGGAAAAGGAGACTGCCAATTTTTCCCGGTCGGTTCAAGCCAGAGGTGCCGTCTACAGGAAGCTGAGGCCAAAGTGGTGTGTTGCCAATGCTGAGGGGCCTTAAAGGTCCAAACACTCGGCATTGGCTCAACCACCAGGATCCCCTTTTCCCAAGATATGGCAATGCCAAACACAGTTAAGTGTGGGGGCTCGGGGTCCATGGTGTTGCACTGTACACACAAACACCTGCTTTAACAGGTGACCCCTGTGGGGCACCTGCACAAACTGGCAGGAAAGCAGTATCATACACACACATTTACACAGCTGGGAGGGTTTCTGGTTTTGTTCTCTTAAGGTAAGGAGTCTTTCTATTTAACATTTCTTTGTGTGTGCACTGCACACCACATTCAATAATTAAAAGAACATTCTTTACCAAATACAGTCTATAAGCTTCTGCTACTGGCCAATATTCAGTACAACAACGTACAGTGTGAAAGAAGCATTGCTATAATTTACTTACATGAACCAATGAAGATACTCTTTGTCATTTTCAAGGAGATGAGAATCCAAGCTTGTCAAGACAAGTGTCCAAAGCATGTTAGGCTCGGAATCAAATAAAACTGTTGGTGCTTTTGCAGCCTGCAACAAGAAGGAAGCTTTGTTTACAGTGTTTACTTACATGAATATACTTGCAACTACAAGCCACTAGGTATGCACTGAATCTCTAAAAGGCAAAACACCATAAGGTAAAAAACAATTCACAGGGCAGAATGCGACCATCAACTGACATGTTCTGGGTGTTGGAAATCCTCAACGGCCAATCCCAAAATTGGCTGACAGTTGCACTCTGTCAAGTGAAGTTCCTTCCTTCAACCTATGGTGCTTCTTTTTTAAAAATGCAGTACATACCCAGCAGCATGTACCACCAGCTGGCCCCTTTCATAGCATCACTGCAACTGTGCCTTCGTTTAAGCTTCTGTACACTGGGTTTCAAGTTAAGTACAACTTCAAAGGAATCTCTCTTTAGTTAATGTGCTAAGAGCATAAAACCAGTGAAGTGCCTCCGAGGGATGCAGTGTAAACCTGTATGCAGCGAAAATTTGAGAAGGCAATGCAAGAGGAGCAACACAGCCACCCTCGTGTAATGGGCACTACGATAAAAGGAGTTGAAACATTGTATAAGAACAATGCACAAAGCAAGACATAGACAAGAATGACACAGAGGCCAATGCTTCTCATATATGTAATGTGCTCGCTTACTTACTGTCTGGCTGTTTTGTTCCCACATTGCCGTGCTTTTTACTGCACCCCACCCTCCCCCGCTTCATTTTCTATCCTACAACTGAGGCACATCAAGAACTTAATCAGCAATGCTTGTTCTTGATTCCTTAATGCCTGTTCACTGTACCAAGCATGAGAACTTCACCAGTTACAGAGCACGTTGGAAAGAAAATTCCATTTCTACAAATGCACTGCTAAAATCAAGTAACTAAGTTATAATAAATGGAAACCAAGTAGACTTACCTCAGAAGGAAGAATTATGTTACCATAATGAACAGGTGTGAAATACTCTGCATCATACTCGTACAAAACATCCACTGGAATAACAGGGTGAAAGAATCCAAACTCATAAAGGTCTCTGAAGACACCGTAGTGGTCTGCCACTTCTTTCACGTGCATTGGTGCATAGGTTTTTCTCCATTCTTGCCTGGCTTTTTCACATTGTATCTTCACTAAAGAAAAAAGACAAAAACGAGTCAGACGGCAAACTCCAAGCAGTCTTGAACTTTTATTCTGGAGCAAACAGTACTTACAGGTTCCATTACGTGACTTCTCAGCAAGGTCATAATTGTCCTTGTTCTCTTGGATTATCTTTCGTTGTCTTTTCCATTCTTGTTTATTGACACTGTGAGGTGCGACCTTGAAACCAATATTGACTCGTTCTTCAAACACTGGCTCTTTTGCTTTTAGAGCTGCACATCAAATGAACCAGTGGTCAGTACATGGGTACAGAGCAAGCTATAAAAGTGAAGGTGACATGCTGACATAATTATTATATGGTTCTTAATGCTTGATAATGACACCTTTCTTCCAATATATTTACTAAACGTGCCATAATTTCGATCTGTTGGAAAACAATATTTGAAGACAAACAGCACCTTTTTATGGATGAATTAACATCTGCTCATCAGCCCTTGCTTTTTCTTAAGAAATTCCATGTTTACCAGCAACTAATTTTATGTTTTTCAGGTATTTTGGCTACTGTGTTCATTTGAAAAACTTCTTACAGAATTTTATAATAAAACTTCACTGCAATAAAGGCAGTAAGGAAGGTTATATACCATCCTCACTTCCAAAAATACATGCACAATTGCATACTTCTCCCCTGACCGCTTCAACAATCGGTCATTTGCACCTGAGAAAACTGAACTTCACTCCATGCTGAGATGCTGATATTAGATAATGCACGAAGTGAAAGTTCATTGCAAATCTAAGCCTCTGCCACTCAGAACAGTGCACTTTCCTACAATATTTTACCTTGAGTTTATTAAGCTGTATACACAATGTGCACAGTTTTCTAATTCTTTTTTTGGGAGGAAGTAGGAACCTGACTTCTCACCAAAAAAGAATGTCTTCCCAGTTAACCCAAGCGGCAGAGACAAGCTTCCTCCACAACTACTTGACACTTCTCATAGTTACTCATCGCAGACAAACTTGCATTTGCCATGTGTTGCTTGCTAACCAGTACCAGCCATTATTTTGATTTTGCCAGCACTCCGTAATTTTTCAAGAGTCCCTTTTACTTTTACAGCGATAGCTAGACGACTGTCCCTGGCTTGCGCGTTGCCACCGTCGCCGTAACCGGTGGGTGCGTTACCATGGTTGCCATGGTAATGCACCCACCAGTTACCACAGCAACCTGGGTATGGTTATCATCCCGCATGACACCACGTATGGTGTGTTATTAATGCTGTGCCTCTGTACGTGTCTTGTCGTCTGATGTCACCTTATGTCACAGCCAACCTGAGTCGCATAAGCCTACGGGTGGCTCTGTTTGAAACAGCCGCCTGCCAAAACTAAATGCCTACACAGCTATCCCTGAATTTCGCGTTTCGTAGTTGTAACCGTCCTGTGAATTTTTTTTCTCATTGGGGAACTTGTCCTTTTTGTCTTGCTGACATATAAATGGTTTCCTGTAGTAAGAACCTCACAGCTAATCACTTATCCTTCTGCACTGTGCCTTCCGGCTAATTCTTCTTGCCCAGTGGTTATGAGCACAACACTGCATTTGCTGCTCATATGCTGGTGCACTCTACACATTTAGTCAATGCAAAACCAATCTGTGCAAGCATGGCAAGTAACCTTACTTTTTTTTACTTGCAGCTGAATGCATAACTTTTCAGGACCACACGGTTTGCTCTTTGCATGGCAATTCAAGCCTCAACCACACATTGTGTATTCCAAGTCATACTAAGCACAACAAACATCTCTCTCTTGGTAAGCGAAAGCTTAAACTCAAACCTATATTCGCAAGACCCATAGCAGAATTATTCAGGTATGAGTACATCTGTATAGTAAGTTAGCACTTAGCTATAGCTGCTTTCCCGAACTTGTCATGATGGCTATCTAATTGACAGAAACCACAAAGCAAAAAGAACGAAGACAAGAGGGAACACACAAGACAGGGCAGGCGTGATGGCTAGTAGGTATAAAAAATTAATTGTGCTTTCTGCTCTGTTTAGCTATGTAATGTTTCAGTAATGTTGTAATGTTCCTTTTTATTCAGCAACGTTCTGAATAAAATACCACTTTCCTGCTCTACATTCACCGAGCCTATGGGTGCAGCTGTTCTCATGAACTATTACAAATCTGCCCAATTTACCATCCTTTACAGACAATCTTTCAATGAGCCACCTTCTTTAGAGAAATACTAGCCTGCATTGAAACCTTAGCTCTTAGCGAATGCACCTCATAACGCATCTGGGGCAAGTGGCCGTCTGCTACCAAAAAGTGTCCCTCTTGGGCTGCAATCTGGTTTGGTTTGGCTTAATGCGGTTTAGCATCCTAAAGCGACTAAGGTTATGAGAGACGCCGTAGTGAAGGGCTCCGGAAATTTCGACCACCTGTGGTTCTTTAACGTGCACCAACGTCGCACAGTACACGGGCCTCTAGCATTTCACCTCCATCGAAATGCGACCGCTACGGCCGGGATCGAACCAGCATCTTTCAAGTCAGCAGCGGAGCACAGCAACCACCGAGCCACCGCAGCGGCATATTGTTTACCAGTAGCAAGTCAACTGTCTAGCTTGTACATGTATGCTCCGACAACCCGTCCCTCTGTCGGATAACAACATGTTCATATTTACATTCCATAGGTACCTCTGAATGCTGATCTGCACTGTGATAAGAATTCAGTTACCACAATGCCATGACAAGCCAAACAGCATTCATCTTGTCGATTCCGTTAACTGCATCCTCGTGAATTTGCGCTAATTCTGTTACAGTTACATCATGCCAAGAAGCCCAAACAGCTACACTTCAAGGCTTTGCTAGCGCAACCAGGACCCATGAAAGCAACACCACAAAGTTTACCGCAGCTGCCTTTATATGATGGTTACTTGAACCTAATTACAGCAACAGTGACAAGCTGGGTGAAAAAATGTATGACTGAGAACAATGGAAAACAAATGAGTGCAAAGCAGTTCATCTTGCTTTTGCCATGAACCTCAAGAAGCCTAAACAAGCTAACACACTACGGCTTTCTATTGTTCATGAATATTCATGTCCTAAAAATTAAAAACTACACACTCTAAAACAGTGCAATGATAGACCCACAAAAAATAGAACGCACAGTCTATTAAACATTCCGACTTTGATATGTATAACTTTCATAGCCATGATTGCTAAATTTTGAGATGGAACTACTCAAGTGAGGAGAAAACAGGGGCCAGTTGGTTAACCATCTTTAAAAAATGGGCTACTGGGTACAACACGAGAAGGTGAAAGGATGTTGGATGACAAGCGCTTGTGTTGCATGTACATCGTCAGTTCATATTCTGTTGTTGTACTCAGTAGCGTGGTGTTTTTTCAAGAAAGTGCTCAACACGAGGACTGCAGTGGGGTCAGGCTCCAGTGTTGTTGCGAGAACTTTTCCTCCCCGTCCTGTTCATTGCCACTACGTTTTGCAGCCATGCAACAATTTATTCCTGCCCAAAACAGAAATGAAGTTTGCCGCTTCTGCGGCCTCGTTTCCGCTTATTTCTGCGGGCAACACTGCGTTTGCGACGTCACAAACGTTAATCTTATGTTACTGCCCACTCCCCGCGTGAGGAACGAATTTTGAGGTTTGAGGAATTTTAGGCCACACGCGCGTTGAATGGCGATGAGGCCATTCGACGCGTGTATGAGTGCAGAGTTCTGGTTTCGGTACGATACTTTCTTTGTTTTAAGATAACTGTACTTGGTATTTTGAAGAACGGTTTCCTGGGCCGGAATACGGGGGCTTCAAGAAATACAATGCGATAATTAACTCAAACTATTGGAGAAAACCCCTGGAGTTGCTCGCTCCGCAAATCTCCCAAAGGCGCGATCGTGTACTGCGGGACGGAATAAAAGGCATCCGGAATGTTACAGGTAGAAGCTCTTATTCAATCTGGCATAACTTTATACATAGGCACGTAATAGTCCGACCGAAATGTTTTACTCCGTTCTTGTCCCCTTTCATTTTCTCTAATGCTAACGCTTCATGCACACGCCCGCCCTTTACAGAGCACCGAATCAGCCTCCGTGCGGCGTAACACTTTGAAGCTGGTGCCTAAAATGCGTGTGTGATGTCTGCCAATTACAGAACAGCGTAAAGGAGCCTTCAACTCCGACCAAACATCATTTGGCAAACTTATTCTCGTTTCGCCCTTTACCGTCTACAAACAAATTGCGTAGGCCAAGAGCAAATTACTGCAATTAATTCAGCCAATTAGCACAAAAGGAACTGACTGAAACGTACCAGTAAGGCTTACCAAATGCTTTTTAGCCAAAATGTGTGCACGTTTACCAATGCAAGGTGTTAGATTTAGTGGAGCAAAGTGTAAACAGGGACCACCACTGCATTAAAGCAATTTAGCACCGCTACAATAAACAGCTGCAACCTAAAATCCCAGGTATTTCGTTTCAAACTGTGTGCTACAAATAACATTCAATGACACTAACCTTGCATCTTCTCTTCCAAACTTTTCAAGGTATCCATTGGCGGAAGCCGAACACAACGAGCCATTGCAGGCTCAAGGCGCCTCAAAGCCCGAAAGTTTTTCAAAAATGCGGCCAGTGTAGCCATTGCTGAAATTTTAAAGAGTTGCGTCCAGGTATTTTACGAACTCTGCTGCAAAGTAACACTTTCATAAGACACAACCCTCGATCAGGCAGAAGCAGCAGTATCAAGCGCTAAACCACTGGCAAAACCATGCCATCCATGCCGTGCGCAGCACCCTGGCAGCACTGGATCAAGTTGGACTGATTTACGGCTTGTATCTAAATTAGGATCCAATACAATCCAGATAAAGTTGGAGGATCGATTGGATTCTTCCTTAGTCCTGGAAAAAAGAAATAAAAATACACATATTACCGCTAATTAAAAAAATTGCGCGTGTTTGCCGGGTGCTCAGAGCAGTTGAGAGTTGGCTTTGTGTGCTCGCCAAAAAGGAGCTTTTGCCATACAAAGGTTTTTGCAGTTTTGCTCGAAACCACGTAACTTTGAAGCCTCAATTATGCCTCATCAAATTATGCAAAGGTGCGCCGTGAGACGTTTATTATTGTTATTAAAAGAAAGGCGCTGCAACTGTTTCACTTCTTAGTGGACACAGGCGGTCACCTCCACCGCGCCGTGAGAGATGGGAGGGGAGGGGGCAAAGAGCCGAGTAGCAAGACAGATGAGTGCGATTTTTTTCTGGCATCACGGCCACCAAGGTCATAGTGGTCACAGCAGCAGGTCACAGTTTGGCGTAGACAGGAACTGTGCCTGCCACGCTACCGAGCAAGTAATCGTGCGCATGTTCTCATTTCAAGCTTCGTTGTCGGCAATTTCCTCGTTGGCGTGCCGAAACCCCTCTCGCAACGGCGCCTCTCTTCCTCCTGTACCCTCCTTGCCCTCTTTTTTTCGCTTTTCCTCTATTTTCTCTTTTTCTCCGCCTCCTCGCCTAGTTGTTCTCCTCTTTCACAGCCGTTCCGCTCTTCGCTCCCCTCGTCGCTTCCGGAAGCGCCGGGTGGGGGGACGGCAGAGAGGGAAAACTGGCGGAAGTGACGCCATTCACGAAGAGTCGGCCGGCCGTCCGGCTGCGCTTGCTTCGCTGCGGCCCGCGCTTTGGCGAACCACAGATCGACGTAATCTTCTGCCAGTGCCGTTTACTTTCTTTCGCTCGGGCGTTCCGTCTAATGCTTGAAGCCAGTATATAAACCAGTTTTGGCATGGTACTTCTTTCGAACAGCGCTCAGCACACAGCTTGGTAGAATCCGTCGGTGGTTCTCCCCCAGCCTCTTCCACGTTAACCAGACAATCTGGTGGTACGCAGCGTGCCGAAACTGCCTGCACAAAATGTGTGCATCAATATTTCTTTTTTCGTTATATAACTTTCTTACCTGTTTGTAAACTGCCTTTTCCAGATGGTTCACATCCATGCTGAGCTAAGGCCACTTCGAGCACTGTCTTGGAGGTACACAGTCTTGACGCCTTTTGAGCTCCTTATGCACTATGTACCTTTTTGCTTTTTCCTGATTGCTTGCAGCTCATGACAGCACAAGTAATTCCCTTAATCTTTCATCAGCGCGCATCACATGCCGCTGCACCTAACTGAACAAAAAAACCGATTATATCAACCTAGTATACTTGAGCAATGCAAACATTTGCATTCATGAGCGCTTGGTCATGGCTGACGATCGACAATGGCACCAGAATTCATGCAAATCTGTCCTTGAGTCAGAACGGCAAAGTTGTCGAGCCGCGGTAAGCATATATCTGCCATAAGTAATTCTGCTGGTTACCTCGATACGCAACAACAGCAACTATATATATCTCGCAGCACACTAGTTTTGATGAGCAGCACTGAGAGCTCCGAAACGAAACCATAATTATTGTTCAAAGGCGTGTTCAGCATGCAAAAAAACAACGCACGGGAGTAAGTGCAGAATTTTCATGGTTGAACAGTAGCCCGAACATGCGAAAGGAAAGCGCAGACGGGACGACCTTCCTCCCGGTCACCTCGACTCTTCGCGCTACAGTACAGCAGTCACCCACTCCAACTCATCCAGTTTGGCATTCTTTTGTAGTTCTAAAAGGCCTTCGGGAGTAATTAGGCAAGTAACTATAAACAAATGAACAAACAAATGTCTCACCCCGTGCGACTCGCGTAAGCGTGCCGGTGATCTGAATTACATCACGTTTACAGGCGTTACAAGAAGTTGGTCAGGAGAAAAAAAAAACAGCGATAAAAGACGCAGGAACAGGAGGACACACACACAGATTGTCACCGGAAAGAAGTTGGTGGCCAGGGTTTTATGCAGCAGCGGTACACGACAACGTTTCAGCGCAATTTACTTTTTTTTTTATTGCCACTTGCACCTACACAAAAGATATGCACGCGCATGCACCTATGCAAAACATACGTATCAGTCGAGATTTGGTTTTCGTGTTACCCTGGTAGGACGTGAAATGCCCATATTGGGTTAACGAAATTTCCGGCTTGCAGGCACCTCCATGCGGTCGCTTCTCTATTATACCCCTGTCAAGCTTCTTATCCGGCGGTGGCACCAGTTTTCTTTTTAGTCTGTAGTTCTCAACGATTTCGGAATAGGTTTGCGCGCGCTCGTCCATGTTCCGACAGTGCGGAGGTTCCACGGTTACCCGGAAGCAGAGATTATGGGAATGCGCCGACTGCCCCGGAGTGGACGAAGATATTGATAGCAGAGAAAGCTGGGAAGCCCTACTGCGCAGCGAAGAACCCGCTCGGCAGAAACAAGTCAATCCGCCTGGCGGCTGATGCCGCGAAGAGATAAAATCTTTGTAAGCCTTTATTCACGGAGGCTCCGGCCCCCGCTCTCCCGGCCTGCGTGCCGGCGGCGGTTAGTAGTAAATGGTCTCCATTTCCGGTGGAAATAAAAGCTGTCATCCATCCATCCATCCAGTCGAGATTTCCAACACGCGAAGATGTCGCGACTGGACTTTCGCTGCCGGCGCACTCCGCGGCGTCGTTGGTTCCGCCGTTTTCTGAAGCTGCTGATGGCTCGAACATGCATGGCGAAAGTCCAAGCTGTTCAACACTGCTTGAATTATCCGTAATTTCCAAAACGCAGTCCTTAAAAGCCAGCTGAAGCAACGCGCTACGCAGCGCCATCGGTGCCGGCCGATCATCCCCGTGGATGACGTCACGACGGTCCCGGCCAATCGCGGCGTTCTCTCTGCGCCCCGAGGCGATGGGGCGCGTTTTCTTCCAAAAAACAGCGTTTTGCGCTTATTTCCGCTCTTTTTGAAAGATATTCTTTTTCAGCGGACTAAGAACTATAAAATGACGTAGAGAACTCATTTTTTTTCGAAAATTGCTTCAGCTTCCCTTAAAGGGCAAGTAGATAAGCTTTCCTGCACTTTACTGCCAACCTCATTCATGCAATATGTTCGCACGCGGTAGAGAAATTTCAGTCATAAGCGGTTTTCATGAGCATTTAGACCGTTTACGAGAGTCTACAAAATTAATATTAAAGAGGTACTACCCCAGCACAACAACAAAGTTTTAAAAGAATATAGGCATGGGGGTAGGAAACAAAAAAGTACTCCACATATGGCGCACTATACATTGGGAGCTATGAAATACTAGCTCAGCAGCTGTCCAAAACTTTAAAGCTGCAAAAAAGGAATAAACTTCCGAGTAGTGCTAGCATGAACAGGCTCTGTTGAAATGAAAACTGTGCATTGACTGAAGTATTGTTAGCTTAACGTATGCGGTGGCTTGGAGACTCCTAGTGGCACATCTTCTCTTCCAGCTAATACTTCTTCTGCCAGTTATGCTTTGGCTCGTAACCAGAAAATGCAAAAAACCAATATTTTTCAATGTTGATGCCCTAGACACTCAGCAAGAACTGCAACAGAGTAGCATTCCACATGCAATTGAGTTGCTCCATTATGCGGTCTTAGCTCAGCTAGTTTTGATGAGCATTCCGTATCATATAATGTACGCTTAAATTTTTTGCAGGTGAGGCATATGAATGAACTTCTGCGCTGTAAATAGCTCGCCTTACATAATGTAATAGCCATATCCTTAGATAACCTTTGGGCCTTCAAGGGTAAACTAAAGAAATGAATGTCACAAATGAATGGTTACTGCCATATGCGTATGTATTCATACACACATACCAACACACTTGCATATATACATCTTAAGTCGTTTACCTATTTATTTATGGGTCTCGCCTACAAAAGGATACCACGCCTGCCAGGATTCGAAGAACTAGTGATAACTGAGCTAGACCACCTTATGATGCAACTGTGCTATATGCATGAGGTTAGCTGCAATGTGTGCGAGCTTTTCACAATGACGTCAAAGGCTGCCACCATGTTCGACACTTTACTGTGGGAGGCACCTGCCAGCAACTGCTCATAAATGGGAGTTGATGTACAAAGCCCCCTCATGCTTTCCCCAGCTGAACTACCACCTGCCTTGAAGGTTGTATCTGGGAGGCAAAAAAAAAAAAATGACCCCAACGCCGAGCAGAGCATTCATGATGGATAGCAGCAGGGTGAACAAACCAGGCACAAGAGAAGTATCATGGAATTGGTGAAGGCGGGTGAAAGCCAAGGGTGCATTTTTTAGTGAACCTTAAGGTGGCTGTTAAGGTATATGTACACAAAGCATCCCATGGTTTCAAAGAGGTAGAAGGGAGATGCGGAATCCACCCCCAATAACCTGAGCACTATTTGTGCCACGGCGCAGAACTATGTCACAAGATCAAGTGGCATGAATGATGGTTGTCTGTCCAAGCAACAGTGGTTTATTCTGTGCAATGTTGGCATGTTGTATAGGCCGCCAATTTTCTGTGGAGCTATGTATGTTAGGACAAATTGGATGCGTGAACATATGGATCAAAGAACAGTTCAAATCATACAACAGCGTTTCTTCAAATTCATCCCAAGATCTTGCCTTGCACTGTTGCTTGTGTCACCGCATTCGTTTTTCAAACATTGCACTTTCTTTTCAAATATAAAAAACTGGCTGGCCTGAGAAATCACAAAAGCATTTCACATTCACATAACAAGGATACATAAGTCACCTTCAACTTGCACTATCCCAAAATGAACAAATTTTTAGCCAGTTCGGAACACGGCTAATGGTGATAGAGGGGAGTTAAGAGGTGCGTGTGTGTGTGCTTCCTCAAGCTCGTGCTTGTTTCTGGTACTTCTGGTCATAACTTTTCTTCCTCTTTTGGGGCACGTGAAAAGCTTTGATAGCCGAGTGCCCCCTCATGCTTTCCCCAGTTGAAATACCACCTGCCTTGAAGGTCGTATCTGGGGTGACTTAAGTATCCTTGTTATGTGAATGTGAAATGCTTTCGTGATTTCTCACGCCAGCCAGTTTTTTATTCCTTTTAGCGCAAAACCACTAGTTCACGAGGTCAAACCCAACCAAGAATCTTATGGCTTGCATGACCTTGAGGGTGCATAAATAAAGTAAATATTGCAGCGACTGGGTTTCAAACCCGCAGCGGTGCGAACAGATCAGCTTTGATGGCTGTTGCACGAGAGCACTATGCTATCGTCACAGCCGATCATGCCTCATGTTAAACTGCAACATGCTCTCGCGCTGTGCAAATTGCATCACAGATCAGCTTAACCTCGATCAGAGTTTAGCCCGAGTCGAATATCGTCATCAGACATGCCGACGACCCAGCAAAGCAAAACCATGAACCAACCAGGCTAAACACATGCTTTCGCTTGCCTACTTGGTTTAACTATGTTAAAGCCTTATCACTTTTTCTGGCTTCTTGTTTTTAACATGTACAGTCTTCACTGCATAAATTTTGCTTTTCTCCCAATAAAGTTTATTTTAAGCCAGTGCTTGTACCATCTCATACCCCTGTCACACGGGCTACCTCAATGACCATTGAAATTTTCGACGGCCATCCAGATGCACCGCCGCCACATGAACAATATCAATGATCACCGAGTTAGTGAGCATACGATTCGAAAGATGGCGCTAGGGGAAACATTGAAAAAAAGTACAAAGTGAAGCTTAGTACCACGAGCCAAATGCCAGTGTAAGTGCTATTTTAATTGAAACTTTTTTTCTGAAAAACCGATTCAAATACTTCACAGTTAAACACAATCTAGAGAGCGATGGCAGGGTGACGAGGGCAGCAATGCACACTTCATTTCAAAAGCATTCACTTTTTGCCAGCGAAGCAGCCACAAATTAGTGACCATCTTTGTTGTGTTCATTGCCACTATCGTTGCATCATTTGTGGGGCACTTCTTTATCTCGGTTGTCACAATGCGCCAAGAGGTGAAAAAAAAAAAAGCAAAGCTTAACGCTGCGATGCCTCACGGCAAGAACAGCGCCATTTGTTTACATCTGACCGCCGGCCTTTCTGCGGAGCTGTCATTTTGACTACAGAATAAAAATTAGTATGAACTATCTAACATAGTCTAAAATTTTGCCATTAAAGGGACAGAACACTGAATTTTAAGGGACCAATTTTTTTCGGCATAACGGAAAGCTTCCCATCTAAGGTGCTGATTACGCAACGGTTTTATTGAAAACTTTGTAGGAAATTCTTGCAAAGAATTTTTAAATCTGCACATGCGCCCATTTTTATATATCCCAATGCTGGAAACCATGATCAGCGAACGTTATGGAGATGACATATCGGCAAAAGCGCTGTACCAAAACCTGATATATAGATATCACACGCCAGACAGTAATGATATCTTTAGTATATAGAGTAGCGTCCATTTCAGTTTCCACACTCAAAGCTGTTACAAAGCAGTGATTTACACCTTGTTGACAAAAGTTTAAGTAAACCGCGGTTGCCGATTCATCCAAAAAATTCAAAACACTGTAGTTCCATCTAGTTACAAAAGCTAAAGGCGCATTGTTGACAATGCGAAGGGAGTGTTGCTTTTTATTGAAGGGTGCACTGGAGAGAGTGTAAACTATAATAAAACACGACAAACACTCCTGCAAGAAAAAACACGGTACACTTAACAAATACGCGATATTTTACCGGGATGTGGCCATGTGGTGGGCTACAGTGATAATGGTGGGTTTCACTGCAAGATGGCTTTCTATACTTTTTTTCAGTACCAAATAAAAATTATATACTCTCGTTTCTTTGCTACTGCAGTGCTCAATTCCTACAATTTGAGGCACGAAATTTTCATTTCGTCAACATCTCATCTTCTCATGACACGTTTTAGTCAGTGTTCGGTCCCTTTAAATCAGATATTTTTGCTTATTTCACATGTTTGTCTTTTCTTTTTTTTTCAACATATGGTTGAGTGCGAGGCTTTTCTCAAAGGCCCTTGAGATTCCAATGGTCATTCATGAACCTCCACTGAGTCGATGTCCATCAAGTTCAATGGCCATTCAAAATAGTCGTGTGGCACTGGCTGATCCCCATTGAGTTCATGTCCATTGACTCAATAGGCATTGAAACTTCCCGTTTGATAGGGGTATTATTCTTCCCTCTGAGTCCGTGTTCATCCACTGCGCTGTTATCCATCAGCAATTTCCACCTACCTGCTCGGGTTTCTTTGCTATCGTTAAATGGAAGGAGCCTTCACTGTCACGAAGTGCACCACTAGACAAAACAAGCCACATGTGTGCTTGTATCGCAAGCACAAACAACCCAGAACAAAACTTCCATTACCATTTGTTGTGTAACAAAATAAAAAGGAATGAACAACAGCACTATGATACTTCGAGATGTGCCTACATGAAAGTATGATTCTACACCAACTTCGCCGCAGAGCTTGCAGAAATAAATATAGCATAACACACACCAAAGGAGCATGCAGTCTTGCCATCTGGCTGTCTTTCTTCCTATACTTAGTGCATAGATTTTGTTTACAAACACTAAGGAGACATCCAATAGTTGCGACAGGGCTTGTGATATTCAACAGCCGATGGAGTGCTGTTACAAATCCTAGCCCATACAGTACATGACTGCAGTGCCACCAGTGGCAGTTCTTACAACTACCCAGACCAAAGCCGTATCATCCAGTGCCAGTAGCTGCTCGTGGCTGCAGGGTGCACTGTATACGCTACAGCTGCTCAGAAATTCAATAACTGGCCATGCAACACTTCACACGGAATATGAAAGTTCACTGAGTGACACGAAATCTGGTGCGACCACACCTGCAGTACACTGTGTGATGATTTTTGAAGTCAATAACAATGTGCTAAATAGTTTGAATGTCCTCAATTTCTCTCCCAGCCCATTTCAAAAGCATGATGCAATATGCTGCATTATACCTAGATTGGCTTGTGTGACCTGCTGACTGTTTCCATGGCTGTTGTGCCTTTTGCAACAGGCATGATGTTTTGTTTTTGCTTGGCAAGCCTGTTTGCTTCGCATGTCACAACGTTTAGCAAGGATGCACGTTTGTTTTCTGACGTTAGGAAATGCTCTGATGGAACTGCAGTGAGTACTATTTGTGGGGAAACAAGAAGGAACAAATTCTCCAGTGACTCTGCAATACACTGAAAAGGACAGTATCATATGGCCGAGAGGTTCATGGCGACATCTACTGGATGTGTTTACTTACAACACTGAAAAGGCATCTCAGGGACTTGTTAAAGACAGCATGCTGGTAAAGTAAAAAATGTGCACTGCATACGACGCAACAAAAAAAAAAAAGAGGAACTGAAGCTATACATTTTTACATAGCTAAAAATACAACTATTGTTGTGGCAGCATTTAAGTTTCCATATCTGCAGCAATAAAATGAGTAAACAAAGTGGAAGCAAATTCTGACTAGCAAAAAAATTGCTGCGATGTCGCCATGTTGCTACAGATGATGGCATGACATTACAAGCATGCTACTGAATGTATTTTGTGCACAGTCTTGTTCTACTTACGGTGCACCATTGAGAATGAAAGCACAAAATAAAATTGTGAAAAGTAAAGGCCACATTTCTTGTTAAATTTGTAAATACAAATATTTCGAAGCATAAGGACATGCCAACATTGTAACTTAAAAACAACAAAGCACAACCCAAAAAACTCATTTCTCCAGGGTTATAGCCTTGTCCTTCAAGGCGATGCAAATCTCAGCAAGCACAAATTGCTAACAAATTGCTAACAAACTGCATTAGTACACCCCTCATCCAATGTTACTAGGAAGATAAAAACTTCTTACACTATGGAGAAAGCAGAAAACAAGTGAAGACAACAGTACAAATATACGTCGTGAAAAATAGCTTAGGCACGGTACTAGCAACCGAAGTGGCATCGTTTCGCTAAAGTCACTGCTCGTCACAAAATCACTACTAATAACAGTAAGTCATAAGCACGGCACCAATGTGGTGGATCTTTGGAAACAGCTGCTTTTAGACCTACACAGATGCCTTAAAATTATGAACTGTGCAATAAAAGCAGAACGTCATTCACAAAGGCATTGCAAACAAATACCAAGAGGTCTCTCCACACAATTCTTGATGAATAAAATGATCACATGAATTGGTAAGAGCTCATTCACAAACACTCATTCACCAAGCTTGCAACTTGAAGCACTGACCACACTCACCCAATAACAATTTATGCACGTCAATTGTGATGTCAAAACAACCTGCTAACATTTTTTCAGCTCAGAGAGTTTACAAATAAGGCAAGAACTACAAGTCGCAAAGCAAGTAAGGCAAGAGCCCCAGGACAAGACTGGCATTCCTTAACCATTCCAAGCTCCTCAAAACGGTCTTTTCATATCATGCACTACTAGACAAACATTAGGTTTTCGCAGCTTATCCTAAGGACAACTGGTCTGGTACCAGCATTTGGCACACAGCAGACCCCCACTGTGCATAAACTTATTTATTCAACCACACAAAAATTTAACTACAGCAGCACTCAGCTCACAGTGACAAAACCCACACTAGGGTATTCACTTGTATGTAATATGTATGCGATACTGGTTGTTACACAATTACCTCGAATTTAGGGAAGAGGATACATGCCTTGAATGTTTCTCACATTCAAATCCTATACACAGGTAGCCTTTCATGATTTTTCTTTAATAACATGCATGACAATATTTTCTCACTTATTACACAAGGAAGAAAAGTTTTGTGTTAAATGCTGTGATTCACACAACCAGTACCAACTTATTTTTTAGGCTTCTGAGGCAGGCAGTTGTCAAACATGGCAAAATGCATGAGAAAGCCATCTTTCCCCAAGAGTTGTGAAAACAACTGTTGATTTGAGAATTTTTCCAAAATTCCAAATAACTATGCAACATCCATCATGTAATAGTTGAACTGTACTGTACTGTGCTTGAGAAAGTCCTCCTCTTGTCTTGACCATGCCTAAAGCACTTTTATGCAGGTAGATGAGGCATCACCACTTCCAGCACTTCTGAAAACGGGGGAGGGGGGGGGGGGGGGGGGGGGGGGGGCGCACAGGTGGCCAGCAGTTTGGCTTGTAAAAAAAAGAGGCTTCCAAATATAATTACACGGCAGGGGAACTGTCACAGTCACTGCAAGAGTGAGTCAATGTTGGCAAAGGCGCACGATCCCAGACCTGCTTTGGACATCAACTTGAGCAGTTCCCGAGAATGGGCCACTATGAGCTCCAGTGGCGGGCGACGAGGCAACTTCTGAGATTCTGCAAAGGGAAACAAGGGGTCTGGCATTGCGATTTTCCTTATGGCACAATCTGCAATGTACTACGATATTTCAGGATAACTGCAGATAGTAGGTAAACTGGCAGACCTACTTGACAACTGGAACTCAAATGTAGCATGCAAACTGCTAACCACTGTGAAAAGATTAGTTGCAACCAGTATCTTGTGCAACCTGCCTTTGTGCAGGTTGAACTGAACCCCACCAGCTATACAGGTTGTCCCACATAACTTGAGCCAAGGTATTAAAAGTGAAAGACACTTCGGACACGAATTGAACCGAATGCATTATGTTAGCACTAGCCTAGAGTTACTTAGGCTATTTTTTATTTTCCCCTTAACTAACTGAGATTTATGTTTCATTAATCAACTTTTTAAGCATTGGCTGCAGACCCCAAGTGTGATTGGCAAAGTGGTAGAGCACCTTTGTGAAACCTCTCAATAAATTGTTTCCTACACGATGTATCTCACGTGGTCCTTTTTTATGTGTTCAAAAGAAGGCCCGTGAAATATGAAAAAATACCATGCGACGGGGCGCTTGCGCTCAGTTGTTCTGCTGCTCTCAAGTGTGCGATGAATGAACAGGTCGGCTGCACAGAAACTGTGGCCCGCGACAGTGCACTATGCCTGATGTAGGTATCTGGGCATGCGGCTCTTATAGCATGACGCCGCAAATGCATGCTGCTAGCCGAGTGTTGCCAAAGCGATAAAGCATCAAAGGCTACGAAATAGAACAGGAACATAGCTTTATTTTTTGATGCTTGAAATGTGAAGGAGCTGGCAGCCTGCAGACCGAGTGTAATATGGCTTGTGGGGGTGAGGGTGATAGGGCCAGAATGATTTTTCAACAACCTTCAATCCAAAAAGCACCCCTTGATTATAATGTGTTCTAACAGGTCACCATCTGCTGCAATGCAGATTTGGCATTTCATCAGCACAGTTCCGCGGTGTTCTTGACCATGGTGTCAGGGGTGGAGTTGCAGACCTGTCATTTTTTCTTCTTGGTTCTATGATGCCGTGCTTTAAGTCCGATATAGTACTTGATCCTTGACGTAGCCCCAAAGGAAGAAATCAAGCAAAGTTGAATCTGGCGACCGTGCCAGCTAAGCAATGGGCCCATGCTGTCCAATCCACTGCTGAGGGAAGGCTTCATCCAGCCATATGCAAGGTTTTGTTGCTGCCGTGCACAGGAGCACCATCATGCTAGTACCAATATCCTTGATCCTAGCCAATGGAACTTCCACAAAGAAAATCCTCAAGTGCCCCGTCAAGTATATTATTGACGTATCTTTCGATTGTAAGCGTGTTATCAAAAAACATGGGGCCAGTGATAGTGCCACACATTAACCGACCACTTATATTGGTAATGTGTTTTAAAAGCCCAGTGAGGGTTTTCATCACTCCAATAATGAGCGCTGTGGATGATCACATAGGCATTACGTGAGACGGTAGCTTCATCGGTCCGCAGTATGTTGTTGACAAAGCCTGGGTTCTTTTCTGTCTTGATTAGAATCCAGTTTACAAAGTCCTTCCGATTTTGGAAATCATGGGGCTCCAACATCTGGTGCAGCTCTGGTACGTGGTATGGATGAAGTTGTTTCTTCTTCAGTATTCTCCATACGGAAGACTTTCACACTCCAGCTTCAACACCCACACTACGAAAACTTGCATGTAGGTGTGAAGAAAATTTACACAGAATATCTGTCTCCACGTCTTCGCCCATGTTTGAAGATTTATGTAGTTTCTTTCTAAAAGTCCCCGTCTGTCTCAGCTTCTCATATGCACGCACAATTGTCATTGAGCTCAGGCACATACATAGATGCCAGCATTTGAAGAGCTCAACTGTCCGCCTTCTATGTCCATTTGACGCACCTAGAGCAAAACATTACATACAACTCTGATCACGGTGCGCAAGTGTGGAGCGAGATGCGGCCACCCGATACTGCTACCACGGAGTTAAATGCACGTGCGGGGGCGCGAGGTCAAAAAAGAATGTCTGGTAGACAGTTAGTGTGAGAAGGAGAGCGGGCGGAGCCAGTGCAAAAAGAGTTGTCGTCTGAAGAAAACATGCGTAAACTTGCTTGAATATAGCGAAGTTTTTTTTTTTTCACCCACTGAGCTTTACTCAGTTTTGTCACGTGTGATTTATCCGCTGTTATTCGAACCTTGAAGTTTAAGGTTGAAATATCATCGTTCAATTCAAAAACTGCTAAAAGGTCATTTGTATACAAAGGCAAAATTGTAGCAGCCTTCATCGCCTCCCATCTTTCTCACGCGCTTCGCACGTTCGTTCTTTAAAGTAGAATAAAAAAGCTGTTTTCTTCTTTGCTTTTTCGTAGCCTTTGACCCCTTATCGCTTCGGCAATGCTCGGCCAGCAGCATGCACTTGCGCCGTCATGCGATACGAGCCGCATGCCCAGATACCTACATCAGGCGTAACGCCCTGTCACAGGCCACAGTCTCACTGCAGCCAACCTTGTTCATCCACCGCACGCTTGAGAGCAGCACAATAACTGAGCGCAAGCACCCGGTCATGAGGTATTTTTTGATTTTCACGTCTCACTGCAGCCAACCTTGTTCATCCACCGCACGCTTGAGAGCAGCACAATAACTGAGCGCAAGCACCCGGTCATGAGGTATTTTTTGATTTTCACGTCTCACTGCAGCCAACCTTGTTCATCCACCGCACGCTTGAGAGCAGCACAATAACTGAGCGCAAGCACCCGGTCATGAGGTATTTTTTGATATTTCACGGGCTTTCTTTGGAACGCGGAAAAAAGGATCACGTGAGATATATCGAGCAGGAAACAATTTATTGAGAGGTTTCTCAAGGCGCTCTACAACTTTGCCAATCACACTTTGGGTCTGCAGCCAATGCTTAAAAAGTTCATTAAACATAAATATCAGTTAGTTAAGGGGAAAATAATAAATAGCCTGAGTAGCTCTAGGCTAGCGCTAACATAATACATTTGGTTCAATTCGCGTCCGAAGTGTCTTTCATTTTAAAACCTTGGCTCAAGTTATGTGGGACAACCTGTATGTGTACCAGTGGCTACTTTGAATTTTGAATTAGGACATTTTGTCAGGCTGCTTGGTGCAAATCTCGCATCAAAATAATCTCACTTAGGTCACATAACCTGTTAAAGGTAAGGCCCCATTTTGTAATAGCTCTCGCATAATTTTAGCATAGACATCAAAAGCCAGCGAAACATGATGCCTAGAGTCCCATACAACATCCCAATTAGCACACACCGTGTTTCACAGCCTTTTGTAGTATAATACAACAAGTAGATTACAGGCGCTACCATTGTGTTATTAAAGGAGTATAGACGCCTAATTTCGGTCGCATGTTTCCTTTCCAAAAAGATGCGGAAGACATTACTGCGCATCAATCATTATGTGATATTCGCCTACGACTGCTAAAATTATTAATTTTTTTACTTTAGTACCTCAAACACACCAAAAAAGGGGCAATACATGAGGGGTGGGTTGTACAGAAATATCAACAAAAAAGGAAAATATTCAGTAGAATGCCAACATCAAGGTTCAAAATAAAAATGAAACAGGCAAACTGCTCACAAAATCAAAATGCAAAGCGCTCAAATGCTTTCGAATACAAAAGAAAAAACAAAACAAGAATAAAAGTGAGGAAGAAGCGTGAACGGTGGGTAAGAATTCAATAACATAGTTGAGAACAATAGAAACCACATGGTAAAACAAAGTGCAATATATCAACGTTAGAGGGGAAAGGTACAGGGGTGGTCAAAAGTTCCCAGGCCGCTCTGACCCAGCCAGGAGCGGCTGCTCTCCGCTCTCGCGGCTCAGCGCGTGCCGGCTGCGACGGTATGCGCTGAAAGTGTGTGGATTCCCCTCTCTTTTGCTCTCGTTGATAACAAAGCCTAAAAAATGATAGTGCGCCGTTTGCCTTCACATTCCGCTGCGGCGCTTCGCGTGGCATTGCAGAGGAGAGTATGCCAACAAGTCACGCGCCATACTAGCGGCCATATTCAATTAGACTATGTGTGCTTCCCGTACTTTTCGGCTTCCTGCAGTACGAAATAACACGTTTACCTACACATAAGCTGTGTTCCGGCTCTCTCAGCCGATTGCGTGACTTCCCACGTGCCATTTCGGCGCGGAGCACTCATACTTTCCGCGACACCCATCAAGAATCTTCTCCAATCTTGTTTGTGCCGATGCCAAGGCTACACCATGTCGAGTTTAAAAAAAACATAGAACGTAGTAACCTTAAAATTCGACCCAGCCAAGCCCGAATCGACCGTACCAAATATGTCGGTGACCTTCAATTTGGCATTTCTTCGCTTCTTCTTTAACACCCTCCTTCATCCCTTTTCTTACAGCATGGTTCGGGTGTCCACTGAGATATGCAAAACAGTTAGTGCACTATTTCCTTTCCTCAAAAACCAATTTACTCCCCTCCAATTTGGCTCGGGTCATTTCCAAAAAGTGGCCCGGGCCAACCCAGAAATTTGACCTTTACCAAATTGCACCAAAATCGACGTCCAAGCATAACTGAACGTGTGAGACATGATGGTAACCTAAAAATTTGGCACGGATCATTTCCAAAAAGTGGCCCGGGAAAACCCCGAAATTTGACCTCTGCCGATTTGCACCAAAATCGACGCCCAAGCTCCACTGAGTGTGCCAGACGTGATGCTAACTTCAAAATTTGGTGCAAATCGGCAAATGTCTAATTTCGGGGTAGGGCAGGGCCACTTTTTGGAAATGACCCACTCCAAATTTGGAGGTTACCATCATGTCTGGCACGCTCAGTTATGCTTGGACATGGATTTTGGTGCAAACTGGCAAAGGTCAAATTTCTGGGTGGCCTGGGCCACTTTTTGGAAATGACCCGTGCCAAATTGGAGGTGAGTAAATTGGTTTTTGAGGAAAGGAAATGGCGCACTAACTGTTTAACTGTTACGCATAATCTCGGCGGACACCCGAACGATGATGTAAGGGAAGGGATGAAGGAGGGTGTGAAAGAAGAGAAGAAATGCCAAATTGGAGGTCACCAACGTATTTGGCATGGTCGATTCGGGCTTGCTGGGTCGAATTTAAAGGTTACTACGTGGTATGCTTTTTTAAACTCGACATGGCGTAGCCTTGGTATCAGCAAAAACAAGATCGGAGAAGATTCTTGATGGGTGTCGCGGAACGTATGAGTGCTCCGCGCCGAAATGGCACGTGGGAAGTCCCACAACTGGCTGAGAGAGCCGGAACACAGCTCATGTGTAGGTAAACGCGTTATTTCATACGGCAGGAATCCGAAAAGCACGGGAAGCACACATAGTCTAACTGAATATGGCCGCTAGTATTGCGCATCACTTGGTGGAAAATTCTCCTTTGCAATACCACGGAAAGCGCCGCAGCGGAATGTGAAGAGCGAACAGTGAAGGTGAACAGCGCACTAGAATTTTTCAGGCTTTGTTATCAACGAGAGCAAAAGGGAGGGGAATGCACAGCCTCTCAGCCGGCGCGCACCGAGCCGTGCAAGCGATAGCAGCGCCGCGAGAGCGGAGAGCAGCCGCTCCTGGCTCGGTCAGAGCGGCCTGGGAACTTTTGACCACCACTGTAGATACATGAAAACCTAAAACGTGTCTAAAAGATTTAGGCTTATCTTTGAATGCAAGCGTGTCTTCTATTATTATAGTGGCATAGGGAAGGCTGTTCCAATCTTTTGCTGTTCGGATGAAGAAAGACTGCGCAAATGTTTGTGTTTTTGGGCAAGGGTACGACACCTGTTGGCTGGTTTTGTGACGAGTTGAAAATGGGCAGTGTTTTGTGACGTAGACGCTTAACGGAAATGAATAGTAGAAACGGTGAAATAAGGCTAAACTGGCTAGTTTTTGAAGGTGCTTTAATAATAGAAAGTTGGACTGTTTAGATCGGTTACACTTGAGTAGGTTGAATAATTAGAATGAACAAATGTAATGGTGTGATTTTGGATAGTTTCTATGCTCTCAGAAAGGTATTCCTGGTATGGGTTCCAAATGGCAGCTGCATATTCTAATTTTGGATATATTAATTTGGTGTAGGCTAGTAATTTTACATGTGCTGCGGCAAACTTCATTGAGCGTTGAAGATAGCCAAGGGATCGGCTGGATGCTGCAGTGATGCAGTTCATGTGCATTGACCACGTAAGATCGTTATACAGGTGTAATCCAAGATATTTGTGTGTTTTAGTAGCATGTAAAAAAGAACCGCAGAGAAAGTAGCAATGTGGAATTAAGTTTTAGTGTCTACTGAAATGCATGACTTTACACTTAGCAATATTTAGACATTTGCCATTTTTCACACCAATTTTCTACTGCTAGTAAGTCACGTCGTAAGCTAATGCTGTCTTCGTGATTAGTTATTTTAGCATAAATTAAACAATCGTTTGCAAAAAGCCGGATGTTATTGTTTATGCAGTGAGGAAGATCATTAATGAAGATGAGAAAGAGAAGAGGGCCAAGCACCGATCCCTGGGGGATGCCGGAAAGAACAGGGGCAGAGTTAGGTGCTGGGTTATTAATTACTACAAACTGATTTCTCTCATTAAGGAAGTTTTCAATCCATGTAAGGTCAAATGTGTCAAGATTTAAAAGTGATAATTTGCGCATTAGTCGGCCATGAGGAACTCTATCAAAAGCTTTTTCAAAGTCAAGAAAGATAGCACCTGTTACTGAGTTATTATTTAGGTTAACGTGGAGGTCATGAAGAAAAGTAGCTAACTGTGTTTCGCAGGAAAGGCCTTTATGGAATCCGTGTTGTTGCTGGGCATATAAAATTGTGGTGCTCGAGGTGCTTAATAATGTTGGAGAAAATAATATGTTCCATGACTTTAGATGAGACGCTGGTTAATGATATGGGTCTGTAATGGTAAATGGATGGCCTGCTGCCTGATTTAAAGATTGGGACAACCTTCCCCATTCTCCATTCACTAAGTACACAGCCCGAATAAAGCGACTGCATAAAAATTAATGACAGGAACTTGCTATTTAGCCTTTGTATTTTTCAATATCTTAGAATTTATGTTATCGGTACCGGCAGCTGATGACAGCTTTAAATAATTGATTACATTAATGATACCAGTAGGTGTAATTGATACTGGTGCCATAGCTTCAGTGATCAGCGGCCAAAAGAACTGCGGGGAGTTCAGGCTGTGTTCCTGTGTGAAGACTGAGCAAAAGAACCGGTTGAAGGCTTCTGCGCAATCACTGTCTTTGAGCGGTTTATCACAACTGCCAGTAATAGTTACCGCAGTGTTTTGCGACGGATTTATTGCTTTCCAAAATTCTCGGGGGTTTGTCCTAAGCGTGTTTGGTAATGTTCTGTCAAAAAAATTTTGCTTTGCCTTGCTTACACACTTAACGGCTTCCTTATTAGCTTTATTGTAGTATGTCTTCCACATACTTGGGTTATTTTTCAATTTTGCTGTCCTGTAGCCGTTTACTTTTATTTATGTCTTTTAATTGCGGTATTGAACCATGGGGCTGGAGCTTTATTTTTAATAGTTGTGGTGGGTAAAAACAACTGAACGAGATCATTCAGCTTGCTTTGAAAAAGGCACCAGTTTATAAATAATTTATAATCGAATTTTTTCTGTCATGCTGTTTCAGTTTCAGTTTCAACAGCCAAACAATGGCTGTGACGTCAAAGAGTGCTTTTGTGTCACATAAGGCATGGAAAAACGTCCATATAATCGCTGCTTCATCGTTTTAATTTACTGCAGTGCTGAGGCAGCCTTCCTCAAGAGCCCGAATGACAACGAATGCGGAAGCAGCGATTATATTGCAAGTTTTTTCATGTCTCACGCGACCTGTAAGCACACGTTTACGTAACAGTCCTCGTTCGGCTGTTGAGACCGAAACCAAAACAGCACTAGAAAGAAATGCGATTATAAATTATTTAGCGGTCGTAGGAGAATGCCAGGTGGTAATCCACGTATATTAATGCCTTGCGCATCATTACAAACAAGAAAACACGCACCTAAAAGTTAGGTGTCTATACTCTTTTAAAGGCACTAGCAAAGGAATTGTGTGTAGATTATATGGGATCTGCACCAACAAACATGGCCTGTTTTAACTGGGAACATGCATGCTGTTATGTCTGTGGCCAGCTGGAAACTAGAAACTAGCTGGAAAGTAGCAACACAGTTGTAAATTCCAACCCTGGGGGGTGCATCTTTGTACTACCGCTGGCGAGGCAAGCTGCCAGCCAAATAAATTCGCCTGCAATCCAGCGCATTCCTGAGTCTAACACCTGCTGCACACACAATTAAAAAGAAAGCGAGACCAGAGAACTGTCAAAGGAGTGAGGTGGACTGTGCAGGTCAAATAGCAATGTCTATATACCCTGAAACTGGGCTGCACGTGGAAAGCTAAAAGTTCAGCCAGCTAATCAATGGCTCAACTGGCAAAGGGACGACTACAGTGCAGCAAGAAAGTGACCAAACAAAAAAAAGCTACCTCAAATCCACCAGCAATACTGCTGTAGTTTTATTAACAAAACAGTCTAGTACATTTTTAGGTTTTGATACTTATGCGAACCGTGTACCTGAAGATATACTGTTATTAATATAATAGATTGACCAGTATTCCCAAGCAGGGAAATTTTGGTTACTGCATGCTCACCTAAAATCGCACTGTTGAGCGCCGCACACACCGGTTCCCTTTGAACAGGATCAAGCTGGTATCCAATAGGACTGCTCCAGGGGTCTGCATAGGCTAGCAAGCTGAAGGCATCCTACACGGAGCAAAAACACAAGATCACCTTGAAAACTTGATTTGTAAACAACATAGTTTAGAAGGGCCCTGAAACAAGTGAGCAGCACTGTAAGATAAACATGCTCAATGGGTAAACACTGCCAGTATGTAAAGCATACAAGGCATACAAGCCAGGAAGTTAGGTTAGAAGCCCAAGACAAACCATAGAAATATACATATATGTACATATATGTCTCAGGCATATCTGCCAGGTTCACAGAGAAGGCATTTGGGGGATCTGACCCCCAAACAGAAACTGGTAAACAGAAAAAAAAGAGGGAGTCATGGGATGGGGATGGAATCTTTTCAGGCCCTTTTGATGACTGACATTTTATTTAGTTACAACAAAAGAGGAATTGAATTGTTTTTGTGCGCAAATGCTACGTCACTGGCCACTGTTACAAAATATTCGACACGGCAAACGCCACCCCAACAACACTTCGCCAAAAGATCATGACCGAAGTTCGTGTTAGACATAGATGCTCGCAACTGGGTCCGATTTTTTTTTTTTTACAATACTGAACTGCATCTCGCATTCAGCATTGCTGTGCGTTACAGAAAGGATTCCGAGGATTACCTCCGAGATACGGCTAAATTGCAAAAGCCTGTCTATGTCTTCGAGCTGGGAGATGGCGCTCCACTGCCTGTCAGCCTGTTTGTCTTGCAGCACACCGAGAGGAATGTAAAAAGCCTACAGATTCACAAATTCCATTTCCAGAAAATCTAGAGCTTCTTCTTTTGACTCTTGTTGCTCCGATGGCAATAAGGCTGGAAACCGCTCCACAAAGAAGTGGACGTTTTGAAATGGCATGGCGTCAAAGAATTTGAAATCCGCAACTTGTGCATTAATCAGTGTATTATGACCCAAAGGAAATTTGAGGTGAATGCAGTCACAGGCAGCTTCCATGTAATTGCGAACAGCCTGAAAAAAATCCTCTTGCTCACTTGGCTTGAGTCTGTGAACAATGCGCTTTGCTTCCTGCCCGACCACAATGTGTTCATCCTCCTTCTGGGCATCTCGACTCTGGAGACTGCAGCACATGTATTTGAGCAGCTTGTGCTTGCAGGCAGCAGTTCCGATGCCTCAAAGGCAGAAACTGTAGTCTTCAAAAAAAAAAAAAAAAAAGACAGCAAGCTTCTTTTTTTTTTTTTGAGATCCGAGCTCAAGAACCTGGACAGCCGTTCTCAAGTGTTATGCATGGTGACCTCTCAGTCTTGCCTTCCACATCACTGCCCTTAACTTTTTTCACCGCCACTGATGTAGTCCCAGACGACGCCTTTTTTTCTCTTCTGTTTGCACAGAATGTGCTCCAGTTGTGCAGTTTCCACTGACGCGTCTGGTGTCTCTGGAACTTCGTAGTAGAACAGAAATTGCGGACTTGTGGCTTCCTTCTTCAGCTCATGAAGGAAAAAACTCAACTGCGGTCCCCATTGATGCCTTTCAAGGCATTTCCCAAGCAACAGCCATCGAGTTGGTGCGTGCTTCAGGATTTTGCGGAACTCTACATTGTGCATTTCTTGAAACTGTCTAAGGGCAAAATTTCTTTTGGCATAGCTGACGACTACATTAAGGAGGCACTATAGTAGGATACAACTTAAAAAAAAAAAAACAGCTGCTGTTAACACTGGGCCTGGGTCCAAAGCGTCCTGTATTACTCTGCTACAAACCACAACAGTAAATGAAATCAGCTTTTTAATGTTTGACTTTATTAAACAAGCCAGGTATCAAAATTTTAGTGTTTATAATTATTTTTCTTGTGATTAGCTTTTTGATTAGGCAACAAGAAAAGTTTTAACAATGAACTATTTTTTTTTTGTCGCGGAGGAATTCTGTGCAGTGGTCCTGAATGTGGGTGGAGGTTCACTGCAGACTTAAGTTGTATCCGACTACAGACCGTGCACCGGATCCCGAAGCCAACAAAGCACAGAAGAAAACTCCCAGATGAATGTGTGGAGGCAGACTAGTGAGGACTAGTGCTGCCTGGAGCAATAACCAGCACAAGTGGAGAAAAACTACGGGCAGAATCAGACTCGAGCGCCACGCTTGCGCCACTCCAGGCAGCTGCATAGATGAAGGCGGCGGCAGCGCTGTGTTCTTATAAAATGCAAAATAAAAGGTACTGGCAGGTTCAACTTTGCACTTGGCCAACTACACATTTTATACTCTTCACTGATCATGATATCAATCGGTGTCACACAGCAGGATTGGATTCGATTTGCAGGTAGCTCCAGCACTATGTGGCCAGACTAGGAGAAGGATTTGGCCGAACACAGGAGCGTTTCAGAGAGATTGTGTTTCGGTCATACAATTTTACAAAATGACCTCCGAAATTCGGGAGTCTCCTGGATAATTAGGGAGACCTGGCAGGTCTTAGCAGGATTTAGCAGAAAGGAGAAGCACAAAAATGACAACCAGGAAAACAGCACCACAGTGGTGTAGGGCAGTGTGTTGATAACATTACCAGAGGCGTAACACAAACAGTAAGAGGGCAACATTCAGGCTTCTACATCTTGACTCATAACTAGGAGCTTTCAAAACATTTCTTTCATGAAGACAATGCCCAGAAAACAGCAATGACTTCATAGCATGATGAATCATATCATGCAGCAATATCAGCAGATTGATCAAATGTTTAAGGGAAATCCCCCAAGGTGGAGTAGATTTGCAATAAGGGAGTAAGTAATTACTCAATGGCATCCACCCAAGCGCAGCCATGCGGCTACAAAGGCTGCATTTGTATGAGTATGCATGCTCACACCGTCCACCACTTAAGTTGTACTACCTGAATCATCTTTCGGTTGGCTTTGTTTGTTCCAAACTGGTGCTTGAGCTGAACGCTCATCAGATGAAGCTCACGGCCGAACTGTAGCATCCGTTCCATAGCTGCTTGATTGCCCCCACAGAGCTGCCGTTTGGGTGGGTCAACATCTGCAGTGGAACGCACCAGTATTTTGAATGTAATGATTCTGTTTGCACCTTTAAAGCATGCTTTAGCTTCACACACACATGGAGCTACAGGTTTTATGCATGGAATACTAAAAGTCAAGAACAAGGTGACAACACAAAGGCTAACATTAGCTCAAAGCTTCACATGGCAGGTTTTGTAAAACTGTGGAATTCTGTAGTGCTTAAAGCGTGCAAGCAAAGATCAGCTGCCTCGTGGAAAGAGCAGCAGTGGAACACACAATAACCTGCTTGTAGCAGCTCATGCAGCAGTAGAAATTTGCTCTTCGAGCATGCATACATATACAGCAGGCTGTTTCCAAGTACTTTTAAAAACACTGCTAGCATCACTGATGGCATCATTAAGAAGCCATCACACCATTGGGGGGGACACCGAGGACAAACTTAAGATGCCTTTAACGATGAAGAGACCACTCTCCCCGAAAAGTGAGTCTAACGACAGAGACCCCTCTCCCCGAAAATTCAGCTTTTATAAGCTAGAAAAGACGAAGAAATGAAATATCAAGAAATGAAATAGTTTTTAAACCACACTCGGGGATAGCGGCACCACAGAATCCTGCCTATGTCACAGATCAATGTTTGTCCACAAAAAGTAATTAGGTATATGCTCTCTCTTTCTTGGGATCTGGGGAAAATTTAGAGCAGCGAGGGAGGGGGCGTGCTTGTTGCTTCCACCCCCTCAATTAGGCGCTCCTGCCGATGCTCAAGAAGGTACAAGTTTGAGCTTGGATAACATTGTTCGAAACAAAATAATGCCACATGTTTCGTTCATATTCTTTTTCGCCTCTTACTAGAGACTAGTTTCAGGAGTTATAAAAAAATTGGAGATGGGGTTTTTATTTTTTTGATTTTTGAAAAGACTACTATATTAAAAAAATGCGAGGTTTAGAGCAATACTTCTTGCACTTCCCTATACTATATAAAAATGAAAATTGGTACACTCTTTAGAACCTCGATGCTTATCTATTGTGCAAATTTGAAGGAGATGTGCTTTATATTTGCGGAATAAAATTCTTGAAAATAGCCTCGTTCAAGACTTGTGTCGTTTTCGAAATTTTTTCCAGTAAGCGACAACTTTCTCAAAATGGCAGAAATAAGCCTGACATATTCCTTCTCACATGCATATTTACCACGAAAAATATATCCATCATGGTTTTCATATTTATATTCTTATGTCATTGCAAATTTGCGAAATTGAGCTATGCTTGAAAATGCTGCCTCTGCCACGAACACATTTATAATTTTTTCCTCCTCATATATTAGCATCTTCACAAAATGAAATTCACTGTTGGCCTACTGAATAATGGTGCATAATAGATAAAATAATTGAGGAAATTAAAATCTGAAATATTTAGGCAGTATCTCTCATGGAATCACCCTACTGGATTTTCGATTTTATTGCACTAAACAGTGCACAGAGATGCAGTACCGGCATTTGGTAAGGACACCTACAGGATTTACAAGCAGATGGGCTGTTTTTTTCTTTGTTCATTAATAGACCCATTCAGAATGGCCTACATTCTGTGCATGTATGACTGAATATGGTCAAATAAGCCACCGCCGTGGTGGCTCAGTGGTTATGGCCCTCGGCTGCTGACCTGAAAGATGTGGGTTCGATCCCAGCCGCGGCGGTAGAATTTCGATGGAGGCGAAATTCTAGAGGCCCACGTACTGTGCGATGTTAGTGCACGTTAACCCCAGGTGGTCGAAATCTTCGGAGCCCTTCACTACGGCGTCCCTCATAGCCTGAGTCGCTTTGGGACGTTAAACCCCCCATAAACCAAACCAAACCAAATAGACTTGTCAAGCAAAGCCACAACTAAGGCTATCCAATTTAATGTTTGAAAGCAAAACTGGCCAGCACATTTTTCCAGCTTTTATTTTTCCCCTCCTTACAGCGGAGATGCATGCAAACATGCGAACTACAGACCCATGACAAGATGTCCATGGGCATTCTGGACAGTGCAGTATGCTCAGTAAAGAGTTATCAACGCAGTGTAACATCTACCTTTTTGTCCAGCATTCTATGTATGCCACGAAGAAAACAAAAACACACTAGATGTCTTGTTTTAGCTAAGCATATTTCAACACTATCTACAGTTCTCTTGGAAAAATTTTCTGTGCTACTGGAGAAATGTGACGAGGCCTGCAGCAAGCGTATTGGCATGTTTGGTTCAGTTTAAAAGCATCAGGCAACCTTGATCTGCAAAGTCCCATGTCACAGGCCCCCCATTTCAGAGAAGTAAAACGAGCAAAGTGACAAATGAAGCTGCGGCATGAAAGGTTTGCTTGCCTTTGGCACATACCAAATTTTCAAAAACCCTTCTTCAAATTTTGTGCCAGAAAAACAGCATTTCTGATAAGATCATTAGCTTTGTACCAAACATATCACGTGTTAAAACATGACTTTAGTATCAATCTGTCTCACTCATGTCTTTATTCTCAGCCTCTCCCCCTCCATGCAAACACCACTAGAGCAGAGGCTAAAAAATAACATAAGGCATGCTCAATTCCCACCAACAAATGTTTGGTATCTCTGCTATGCTTGACAACCATATGTGTCAAGCCATGATAGCCTAAGAGGGCAGAATTCGAGGCCGGCTAGATGTGCATCTCACAGCACTGCTGAGACTAAGATAACTTCTACACTAAGATTTCACATTCCTATCAGTTGACATGATAGAACTGGGCTCAATTTTTGAACAGTGACGAACTGATTTTAAATTTAGCCACTTACACAACAAGACTAAAATTTCAGACGAGTTTGTGGGAGGAGAAGGAGGAGGAGGTCAGGCAGGTCCTCAATCAAGCAAAAAAAAAAAAGTTATTCTACTGCAACGTGGGTATCACTTTACCCACTCTATACAAAAAGAAAATATAGGCACGTTTCCGGATATTGGACTTCACTTCTACGCCCTGTCATATCACCCAGGGTACACCTCAGGGTGCAGTTCATTCACCCACCCTTTTAAATATTGCTATGGCTTCAGCCGCTGATCAATTGTCACCCATTCCTGATTTTCATTACTTCTTCTATGCTGATAACAACATCCTGAAGAGCTTGCATGCTTCTCCTGGTCATGTGCAAGACACCCTTGAGCGGGGCCTGGATATCATCGCCTCCTTTCTTGACCAAGCAGGTGCTCTGAACTCCTTCCAACACACTCAGACTATCAACGAGCTCACAACTCACTGATCTCCCTTACCCCGGCCAGCTCTCCAGTCCCCAAAAGTCTCTCAATGCCACATTCTTGGCATACCCCTGCATGCCACCAAGAATGTATGGGCCCTCCATACCGCTGTTTCTACCAGTCACTTTGTCGTCCACCTACTGCGCTATGTCGCGAGGCGGTCCTCTGGCCAGTGGCAAGCACTTGCCTGTTGGCTGGCTCACATGCTGGCTCTTTAACAAATTTCCTACCATAAGTCTCATTCACCCGGACCCAACTGGACACTCTTGCCATGGCTCTCCATGGCCTCCGTAAGGCTGCTTTCTGTCCCCCCATAACCACCACCACAGATAAACCTTTTGCCACTGTCTCTTCCATTCTCTTTGCACTCTCCTTTCTCTTCACAGAGGCTGAAAAGTGGCTTGCCTCTCCAGTACAGTTCATGGCCACTGGCTTCTCGACCAGGCTACTATTCCCCCGATCCAGATGGCCCCTCTTTCTACACCCTCCCCACCGGAGGCTTTTAACCTCTGTATACTTGACCTACCCTTCGATATACCGCTGGTTCTGCATGTCACCCTCAGATGTGCTGCTCCCTCTCATCCCTAGTCCCCCCCTTCGATACTCATAGTGTGGCATACACAGATGCCTTTTATGTGGCTCCTTGCATCTACGGTACCCAGGACCTCTTTCATACTCTTCTCTCTACTCCTGTCATCGACAGCAGAGCCCGTTCTTCCAACCCTAGACATTGTCATTTGAGCTCCTCTCCATCATTCATTCCACTAAACATTTCCACTCTCTTCCGCCAGTGCCTTATTATACCATCTACACTGGCTCCCAGGTGACCATCCGAGCCATTCAATCTAAAACACTGCCACCTCATCTGCCCACAGAGCATGAGGCCACACCTGTACTGCCGCAGCTTTGCACAGTCTTCCTCTGGTGGATTCCTGGGCATTTGGGGTTTGACGGCAGTGAACTGGATAACCAGCTCACCCATGTAAGTCTTATCCGGACACCGTTAATCCCCTGGCCTAGGCCCTTGGAGGGTGGGTTGAAACTATCCCTTTGCGCCACCATCAAAGAGTACGACAATGCACTCTGCTTTGATTGTAAACTCTACTCCGACCCTCACCTTGGTCTTTCTATGTGACAGGCTCATGTCCGTTGACAAATACTGCTCAACGCTATGGAAATACGGCAGGGGACAGCCTTCCGCCCCGCCTGCACTCCCACTCCGCGGATGCAGCGTTCCCGCTCGCTAACCGCGGAGGGGTTCGTGCTCGAGGGACAAAGGGACGGGACGACAATAGCGTTAACACTCATATGCTATTTATTACACTTGCAATTAATACACAGAGCGGGCCAGCTAGCTACAAAACATCAACGAGGCATTCCTAGGAAATAGAAGGCTACGTAAGAAGGACTTCTGACTTACCGGCTGGGGCAGGGGCACGACTTCGAAGGTATCGGCGGCAAACGTTTGTATGCGCCGATAATGGCGGCCGGGTATTCCCGTGCACGCCGCATTCTTGGGGCAAAGCAATTCCCTAGAATTTGCTCGGGAAGGCGACCAGAGCGCGCGTTTGTGGCGCTCACTTCACTGCCTGGAACCAGAAGTCCAGCGGCAAGGCATAACGGATTCCCGTGCGCCTGCCACGGAAGGTGACGAGAGCGTGCGGCTGCAACCGCTCGTGACGCTGGCCGGATCCCGAAGAGACTCTGTCCGGTCCCGCAGAATTCCGCGTAACCTACCAGGTGGCGCTCCCGTCGCCATTCCCTTTCCCCCATGAGAGACTTCCCTCCTCGCCCAGCCGGGGCTGTCCCGACGCACACCGATGGTCTGCCGCGTCGAAATGGAGGGGGAAAACAGAGTTCCACATCTCTTCCTCCTTAAATGTCGGCCCCTGGTTGAACTCATCCATGGAGGCCAACGACGAAGGGGCCACGAGCATTGCGGTGATGAATGCAAGACAACTCGTACACGCGGGGTGCCGGGGTCATCCGACGAGCAGCAAGGTCACCGGGCACCCGTCCTTGTCCCGCGGCAGGCATCCAAAATTAGCGTGCCGAGAGGGTGTTGTTCGCACCGACGCGCCTTTGTTGGCAGATAGGGGGGCTAATGTGATGTAGTGACACATTAGTTCAACAAGGTATGCTCAGAAATGTAATGCGCTACTGTCGCATTCATGTAAACGCAGCTTCAGTATTCTTGGGTGAAATGTGTGCACCTGGAACATTTTTTAATTATGATAACAGAGTTTTATCATAGTGCAGGCATACCAGCATTGTTTTACACCTGATCAGCCACATGACTGCTGCACATATGCAGTGACCAGGTGGAGATGCATGTCTGCCACTGCACACGTGCATAATACCCCTGTCAAGTGCGCAAAAAATTCATCATCATCATCATCAGCCTTACTACACCCACTGCAGGGCAAAGGCCTCTCCCATGTCTCTCCAATTAACCCTATCCTGGTTTGATCATAGAAGGTTGTGGCCAGGTATTACACCAGGGTGGCCAAATCCTGCTCTGGTGAGAGAGTGCGTTGTCGGTTCTGGTCACCGAGATCAGGTCGCACTCCAGGCCTGGTTATGCAATTCCATCTACACGCGGATTTTTTTTTTTTAACCCGGTGGAGAATTGCGCGGCACCAAGATTTGAACCCCGGTCCTCTTGCACGCGAGGCGGATGTTCTACCTCTACGCCATCGCTGCATCGCAAAAAATTAAGTGCACTCAAAGGGAGTGCGCTTCAGCCCCTTGAGTGCATTTTACACAATACTGTGCTAAACAGGAAAGTAGATACGAAAACGGTGGTTGGCTAAAAACAAATTTTTTGAAATGGCGATCTGTAAGCATAATTTTCAAAATTATGCTAATTTAGAGCAGTAGAAGACAAAAAAGTGAACACAACTGAATTTTCGGTCACGACTGCAATAAATTTCTTTTTGGTATTAGTTTAGAAGTCAAGACAAGTTACTAGCACATCCAGAATCTGGACACCAAACAACAAGGCGGACTAGAGCGCGTTTTAATGTGTTGTTTTGCTTGTCGCTATCACAAAAACAACTGCACAGGTAAAAAATATTTTGGTTTGGTTTATGAGGGTTTAACGTCCCAAAGCAACTCAGGCTATGAGGGGCGCCGTAGTGAAGGACTCCAGGAATTTCGACCACCTGGAGTTCTTTGTGCACTGACACCGCACAGTACACATGAGCCTCTAGAATTTCGCCTCCATCGAAATTCAACCACCGAGGCCGGGATCGAACCCGAGTCACTCGGGTCAGCAGCTGAGCACCATAACCACTGAGCCACCGCAACGGCACAAATATATGCAACACATAAAATCAACTTTTACGTGCATTTTGGTGTATATTAAATTTTCCCCAAAAAAATCACTGCCATCGCAACTACATACTCGGCCCCCAAAGTGTGTTCTGTGAACGCACTCCAACCTGAGTGAGCACTGCAGTAAGTGCACTTATGTCACGCCATTTAGCTACGCTAGAGTGCACTTTTAGCCAGTGATACTCTTCTTAAGTGCACTTTATTTTGCACGCTTGACAGGATACAAGGCACTCACAGTGTCTGATAATGTCCACGCTAGCATTTCTTCGTCGAAACTCTCTACAGAACTATACAGAGCTTAGGCATATAAGTTTCAAGCTAACATATATTTATTTTGGACACCCCAACAGCCCTTGTGTATTACACTGAGGAAGGATTTATTAAACAAAAACATAGGTAAGGCCCCTAGTTTCTCACAGATTCATAGAAAATCACGAATTTAGGCATTTTTTTTTAAGAAATGCGTATTAGTGGCCACATGCTCTTTTTTGATGCTGGTGTTGTTCAGGATGTCATAGGAACAATAGGACAATAGAAGAAAGATTAATTTACTACAAACCTTATTTGCACAAATATAATGCGAGAAGGCTGATTGAGAACAATTCTAAAAGAAATATAACAATTATAATGCAATCCCCCCCCCTTCCAATAACATAGGCATCTGCTCAAATATGGAAGCAGTGGACACTGATATTTTTTTAGAGCCAACGCTATACATGCACAAATAACTATCAAGTGAAGACAAGCCTTCGATACTTTAATGTATGCAGCCTACGAGGCAGCAGCAGTCACCACTGTGCTCCCACTATTCTGTGTTAGCAGCTGCCCAGTCCAGCACCTGTTTGCCTTTCTTTCCTTTCCTTACTACACTCCACTCTTTCAGTTCCTACTTTGTCCATGACTTGCACTGCTTTCTTTCTACATACGTACCCCCTTTCTTTCCCCTTGCATGCTGCGGCTTTGCCCAAAGGTCAGTAAAAAGCTAGCTTCTCCTAGTGGCTTTCAAGCCTGGTGACGAAGCTCCTTAACTACCTTGAAAACCTTTAAAAAAATTGGACTGTTCACTGTTTTCTGATGTATTATTTGATGTCTCCCGTTGAATATTGTAGATTCTTTGCCCTCAGTTTGAGGAATTAAGAATTTTCCACAGAAGAAAGGGGCCGTAAGGGGGATGAGTGTTTCGGAGGTGAAATTTTTTTACTTTTTGGCACAGAACAATGAAACTTGGCAAGCTTATAAATACAAAATTTCACTAGTATATCTTCAATAGTTCTGACATCAAATTTTTATGTGCTTCACTGCTATACCAAACTTACAGATAGCCTGGCATGACAACAAAATAAAGTAGGAGCCTAGAGTCACTTTTAAATTTTAGCCAAAGGAATGGTTCATGCAGCAACATTCTCCAAATATTCTTATCAACTTGAGTTTTTTTCTACACAGAACATTATATTCATACTTGCATAATGCACACATTACTGTTACGTCAAAATAATGGCACAGTGAAAAAATGAAAAAAGTAATTCAGAAATATTGGAATGTCACTGCATAAAGAATTTATCAAGAAACACAATCCAACAAACTACAGTCGAGCCCGCTTATAACGAACATGAGCGTCACGCGGCGTCCGTTCGTTATATCCCGAAGTTTGTAGTAAGTGGACCACAGCTTAAGAGTTGCTTGTGAAAACACAAAACTTTTTCTTTGCGAAAAAGTTCGTGATGGATGTCAGTTTTTGCAGCATTCGACATCCCGAATTGCAACCAGGACCGAGACTTGAACGAAGCCAATGAAACGTCCGCACCGCAACAAGAGTGAAAAAAGCACGCGGACTTGCAATGTGCACAAGCGGAAAACAAGCTACACAGACGCACAGTGCCAGCGGAGAGACCAATGAGAGGCGTCCGTGAGCGTCAGTGCAGCCACCTCTTGGCTCCCACGAAAGGCTTACTTCACGCAGTGTGGCCTCCAAGATCAGAACAGGCGGCGGCACCGGTTGATCGTGGAGGCCACGCACGGATTTCCAAGAGAGAGGAGAGGGGAGCGGAGTTGCGAGGAGGGGCGGGAGGGCGATCTTGGAAGGTGCGTCGGCGGGGAAAGGGTAGCTCGCTTGAGAGTGGCAAGAAACAGGGTTGAGAGTGGCAAGAAACAGGGTTGGCAGTTCGCCTGCGATGAGGCTCGGGAAAACACATCGTGCGCCGGGAGCACAAAGGGGTTGAAGGCAAGTTATCTCGCATCGCGGCACCGGGTTTCCGCCGTCCGTTCGCTGTAACCGATCAGAAAGGCTTAATGACGTTCGTTACACGTGTAATTTTGTGCCATTGAAATAATGTATATTTTGACGGTCGTGCAGGTCTCGTTCGTTATAAGCGAAAGTTAGTCTTAAGTGGGGCCGTTATATGTGGGCTCGACTGTACATGAAAATTCATGAAGCCAGTGTCATACTATGCTGTCTGCAAGCAGGGCAGTCAGGGCAAGAAACAAGTTTGAGAAAACTCATTTTCATGGAAATCTCAGCCAGTTTTCTGCTGTATATGGTCACAAAAAAATTTTTTAGGTCACTTCTGGGCTGTTCTCAAGAAAATCTTTTGGGGATATAATTATATAAAAAACCTTATAGATATGAAATCTGGTGTTTCCTAATATTCAATATTTTCTTCCAGATTTTTGCGATTTGAAAGCTGCATCCCCCCTTAACATAGGGTGGATTCACAGAAGAAACCACAAAATACAGGAAACAACAATAAGCATACAAAAGAAGGAAGGTACAGCCTTCCTAAGAATCTTAGAGCCCAGGAGGTTTGGTCCTGGGCCACACTGCTTTGGCTGCCATGCATCGTCAGCGTTCCAAATGTCCTGAAGGTAAGATGATTTTAAAGCGACAGCTTTACTAGTCCCTTCCGTAGCTTGTCCAGCGTGTGTTTCATACAGCCTTGAACCGAGGAGCAGATGTGGTGGCAGTATTCCCGAATAGATTCACCAAAATTTTGGGCAACAGTTCATCGTACAGCATTCTGGGTGGTGCCACGGCATTTCTCTTTGCTTGCATGTTTTAGTCAAGTTGGAGGCTAACTTGTAACAGCGCTTCGGATCAATGGCATATGCACCGTCAATTGCATGCTTTCTGAGACTTGCGACAGGGGTTCGGACCAATGACACACGCATCTTCAGTTTCATGCTTTATAGCACAGTTGAGGTGTTCACTGAGATGTGGAGATCTGAGAGCTACTCCGTTCCTTTCCTCAAAAACCTTTCCTTTGCTCAAAACACATGCTTTTGCATTCCACTACGCAAGCAGACTTAAGTGCCCTCAGAATTTTTTGGCCCTAACCCCTTCCAATGCATAGAAATTCCATGCCTGTTACAGGAGCTCTACAACAGTGTTTAGAAACAAACCCCCTTGGCCCTAACCTTTCGACAAAGGCTGTACATAAAGCCAGGTACAAGTGCAGATCTAATTAAACGGAGCATGCTACTTTGTTCTTACAGCAATCACACCAGTCTTGGCATAAATCAAGGAACATTGTGTCACCTATCCCAAATACTGCTGCTGTTGAGTTGTGTCCGCATGAGAAATCCCACCAGTGATCACTACCAGCCTGCACGTCTCCTCTACCACTTTCAATTAGGCAATGCACAAATACGGCTAGAACTCCATAACCTACACCATTTACTTCTGCTGGCACCTGTACATAAAGCATGGCAGGCATTTACCCACACTGAGCCTCAAACTTCTTATTAAAGGGGCACGCGCCTTTCAACACCAACTTCTTTATTGTCAGATGGAATCTGACGTAAATTTCTCAGTATGTCAACAACACTTTCCAACTTAGCTGCACAAAATTTCAGCATTATACCTAAAAACTTTTCTTGCTACAAATTTTTATGTTCTACATCTTGCAGAAAGCCTGCAAACTTGACAAAATGTGGTAGAAGACAGGTTTAACATTCACTGCATTTCTCAATGCATGCTACGTGCGATGACAATCTATTTTTTTTTTCTAAGAGCATTTTTTCCGATTTTTTTTTTTTTACAAAGCAGTTGGCACAGACATGTCTAAACTGTAAACAAGAGGTCACAATACATAAAAAAAAAGGATTGTCATTGCATATAGTGGAGTTCTGCGAGTCTAAAAAAACAAAAACAAATGAGGTCTAACAAAACAAAAACAGACAAAACCGCCATGAAAAAAATCCGCTGCACAGGTGAGCATCTAGAAAAGAAACCAGAATGGAGAAAAACAGCATTTCTTTAGCACTACTCTGATATACAGCGCCACCGCAGTTCACGGAAAATTTTTTTTTTTACCATACTTTCCAGTATATTTCAGCAATGAAACTTCAGGACAGCATAGAAAATGAGGCATTTGAGTGGATACAATAATAACAATAACAAAAAATAATAATAATAATAATAATTTTTTGGACATTTACTGTGATTTGAAAGCTGCATGCTCCCTTAATCAAAACCAAACATGCTCCTTCTGAGGTCACTAGACTGTTGAAGAAGCACTGAAATCAGGACAAACAATGACAGAATATGAATAGGCCCTCATGCCTATGCGACTATCTGTAAGCTCAGGAAATCAAAAAACAGGAGTAAATTCCACACAGTAATAAATGTGAGAAAAGTGGCCATGGAATCAGTCTGTGTCACAACAATGCATAGATGAGTGCAAACTAAGCCTTAACCTGTTTACTTATGGTTAAGTATGTTATAATTGTGCAGGGGCAAAGAAGAAAAAAGTGCACTGCTGGTGGCGCGAGCTACCAAAGCACAGTTACTGACCTTTGCTTCATAGACAAAAGGTTCTCTCTGAGAAACCTTATTTCAGCACAACAAACCTTCGCGTGCTTACCCAGTTAACTCAGCTCACAGATCCCCCAATCATGTCATATGCTGCAACTCTTGCGTACTGTGCCTAGTGCAAAGGGTGCCTGGTGCTTGTGCTTCTTGCCTAGTGCAAGGGTCGTAACTAGAAACAAAAATAGCACTAGCTTTTGCTAGTGTCATCTGCAACCACCAGGCAATGGCAAAGATGACTAAGTGTTTGTGCTGTGTTGAGATTTATGGCATGTAAGCAACTGAGGCTACCATGCACCAAACAAGAGCCAAACAAGAGGTTACAAACCCGAAGGTTCATACTTATAGACCCCGTGCTGCACCAGAGAAATGAATGACGAAGCACAGTAACATGGGACCAAGTGTGCACAGTGCCGTGAATTGGATGAACCTTCACCAAGAGGTGATACTTTTAAGCATTCTTTTCTCCCCAAAACAATAAAAGTCTGGAATAACCTGCATCCACAATTATTTATAAATACTACTACACAGCATTTTGAGAGAAAGTTGGAAATGTATGCTGTCCAAGTCATCTGCTTCTCGGTAATTTTCTGTTAATTTTCGGTTTGTTCATTCTATTGTATACCAACCGCCCTGTGTGCTATGTGACTTGGAAACTTCCTTTGTGTTCTTGCTTTTATATTTGACTGCCACCCTGTAACAGCCCAAAAGGAATAATTAAACAAATAAATAAATTCAAAATGGTGGTGCTAATGAGGTTATACCTAGATGTATGTGAATTCCAAAGCAATAAATTGAAGTAGGTTAGAGGAACATTACTGATTTTATCACAGTGACGCAGCAACTCTGGCTTGGCGCAGCATGGCCTTACTGACACAAGGGTGCTAGCTACCTAATAACAACAAACACTAACACCAAATCACTGTTCAGTTACTAAAGTTCAGACCAGACAGTGGAAGGTCAGTCTACCAGCTGAAATGTTAGCAACTGAAGTAAAAAGCTGCGCAACACTCTCTTCAACGTATTAGTTTTCAAGTCCCGCCTCAACACAGGCACTGTGTGGGAAGTAAAGTTGGTTATGGTGACTAAGTAAGAGCCAGAATCAGACTGAAACCATTTAATATACAATGAATCTTGTTCATTCAAATTTCAAATTTATTTCAACTGACGCTTATGTACCATTAACATCAAATGCATTAAAAGGCTCATCTTCATTTGAGCCCTACATAATTCACATGAGCATTCAGTCCCTTAAAATTTATAATTACCAAGAGCTGGATGTGTATAACAGTATGTGCAATAAAAACATCAATCGTTACACAGATAGCACCGCCACACAACGATAAATTTTTCAGGCTGCAAGCAACGTACACGTGAGTAGGAATGTTATCATTGCACATAAAATCAGCACAAAATGAAGTTGCTTTATTAGCATAATAAAACAACACTGATCACTAAGGAAGTTCTATAGTTCCTGTGAAGGGCAAATCAACCACTGCTATTCTCATCCAGCTAGCACAAATCCTTTCAACATAGCAACCTACACTTTGACTATTTGGTACTTACTATATGTGTTATACAGGGGTGGGACTGCACAAAGTGATTTTGAAGCAATTTTCGGAGCAAGTAAAATCATGTTTTAGAGCAAGATCGTTCAGGCAAATTTGCATATTGGAGCAGTTTGGCAAAGCCGAAATTGCACTTTGGAGCTTCTCCTAGCAAACTAAATTTCATTTTCAAGAAATTTAAAGCAGATAAAATTTCATTTTGAAGTAGTTTGTATAATAATTGCCGGGGTTTTATGTGTCAAAACAACTCTGATTATGAGGCAAGCCATTGTGAGACTTCTTTAATGTGAACTGACATCGCACATTACTCATGCCTCTATATCACTTCACCTCTATCAAAATGAGGCTGCCTCGAATGGGATTGAACCTGCGTCTTTTGGGTCAGCAGGTGAGCACCTTAAGCACTGGACCACCGCAGCGGCTCTTGAAGCAGTTTGGAGCAGGCCTATCTAAATTTCGGTACAATAATCGAATATGAAAGCAGGCTTTGAACCCACCAAAAGACAAACAAACACTGTACATCAGCTTACCGTAAAAACTGGACTATAGGTCGACCCCCTAACTAACCAAGTCTAAAAACGAAAAAAATCTTTTTCAATGGAAAAAGTACCGAAAGACACCCTTACCTTGAAACAAATGCGACTCGACAGGTTGCACAATGGTTACAGTATTTATTTTCATTTAAATACTGCTTGTATGTACACCCGGCAAATTTTTTAACAATATCGCGCACCATCGACCCGCGTGTTTGTTTCTGGCACATGCAAGTACGGCGCAATAGAGCAAAGCCCTTCCTCTTCATAAATCGCCACACCCAGGATGGCGAGCCTTTGAATTGCGCCCTAGTGAATCTAGAGACACGCGCGATCTCTACCGCTTTCATGTGCATGCATTCCGCAGACACAGGCAGCGATCTTGTACGCAGCGCAACCTTTCCTTCCAATTCTGGATACGCTGCGGTCCGCCCACGAAATGATGTTTTCTTCTGGTTGCTGCAAGTTGTAATACGAAGCTTCTGCCTCCGCCAGTACTGAATGCTCTTTTCGGATACTCCAAATTCAAGCTGTGCCTCCAGGTTCCCATGAGCTTCCGCGTAATCAATTGCGTTTTTTTTTAAGGCGACGGTTAATTGCCGTTGGCTTGCGCTTTGCACCTACGGAAACGCAAAATGCCGGCACTGCTGCTGATGGCAATGGAAGCTGTTGACTTCCGCCCATTGTTGCAAGACTTCCGTAGTTTTTCCGCCAATCACCAGTATATAAGTTGGAGGTCGACTTTTCAGCATGGTTTTTTGAAAAAAACTTCGACCTATATTCCGGTTTTTACGGTAATTTTGAAGCAAATATACCCCACACTGAAACCGCTTAACGAATGCAAATTTAATAGGCACTGCAGGTTTTTTAACAGTGGTAGCGGCCATAAAGAAAGTATACAGGGTGTCTCAGCTAACTTTAGTAATAGTTTAAAATATGCCGCGGCACTGTAAGATGACACGACCAGATGATGTTGCTGGCTATTGTATGGAGCAAGTCATACTATTTTTGCATTGTGCTTAATGCATAATAAATTGGGATTAATTAACCAACTTTGCAAGCAATGAACATAATGAAGCAGGCGTCCCAAATGTCTAAGCTCACAAGGCCTCGCATGCAATAATGAACATGAGAAAAAGGCCCAACCAGCTGGCCACTCACCCATATCTGTGTCTCCGAGGTCTAGTCGGTGGAAGTGACCGTTGTGCTGCCGGCTGTCCGGGTCCAGTCCATTGGTTACCATTGTCCGTCCCTCACTGCCCTCCACGACCATGTCTGTCCCACAGTCATCATCGTTGTGGTCGCCGTTCAGTGTTGCGTCCCCATTTGCGGCGCTGCCATCTGAGGCTGCCACCCCATTGGATGCCACGTCACTCCCTGTTGACTTAGGTGATGAACTCAGCAGAAGCAACCGTGGACTGGAGCCTGGCGAGCGCCGGGCTGGTCGCACTTCACTGTCTGTACCATTGACCATCTCAACAAACTGCCGACAGCGCAGCAGAAAAAGCAAGTTGGGATTGTTTTCCAGCAGACCAGGATACAGTCTCTGTGTCGTCTCAATGGCTTCCCCCACACGTCCTGCCAGCACCAACTTCTGGATCCCTGATGTGTTAAGAGAACTGTGTGAATTTCAATGTATGCACATAGCCAGTCGTAATATTGTTCCAGCATGCTAACTTAAGTGCCAGTAAATTATTCCAAAATAAATTAATTAATCAGACTTTATTTAATGCGCACATAAACAACCAAGTGGCTAGAATAATGGCAGAAGCAAACCAGCACATTAAAGATGGAAGTAGGAGGCACGCACACTAGCTCTGATGTGCATTTCCCTCATCTGTCCTCTGTCTCAAATGCCCTAGTTTGTTTCGGTCATGAATTTAAACCAAATAGCCTAATCAGCCATTTTAGTACAAGTGGTCCAAACACAGCAGCAAAGAGAAAAAAAGAAAGGAAGATTTGTAAACTGTAACAAATGCAACAGTTTGTTGCATGTTGGTTGCAACAGTTTGTTGCACGCAGGCTATGAGAGATGCCATATAGGAGGGTTCTGAATTAATTTAGACTACCTAGACTTCTTAAAGATTCACTGACATTGCAGAGCACGAGGGAGTTTCTGTCAAGTTACAACTGTGCAAAAGATGCTGGAAAAAGATGAAAAGGCAGGAAAATATGGTGCTGTAGAGCAGTGTTGTAACTATGTCAAATATGAACCAGCTTGCCCAACTTTCAGCCTTTAACGCGTTTGTATTCTGCCTTCACCAAAATGAGGCTCCAAATATGGGATTTAAACCCATGACCTCGAGCTTAGCGAAGCCAAATGTTTGATGTCATGGCCACTGGGCCATCATCATCAGCCTGACTATGCCCACTGCAGGGAAAAGGCCTCTCCTCTGTCTCTCCAATTAACCCTGGGGAAAAAGGCTCTGACAGAAAGATATACAATTACAAGAATAGTTGAACAGATGCACTCCACCAAGAGACCGCAAGGGAAAACGGTGCCGCAAGTAAAACAAAAAAGGAAACACACACATGCATAACAGCACAAACCTTGTAAAAACCATTTAAGAAAACAAACTGGGATGAGATCCATGAAGCAAGCATTAGAAGCAGAGGATGTAATGCATTGGCATGTGTGTTCTCTAGCTATCGTTGCTTGCAAAGAATGTGCCGCTACCTTTCATGTAATCTATCTCTTTACACATCAGCACTGCGCTACAGATATGAATACAGTAAAACCTCGTTGATATGTTATTTTTAATTGTGGGAAAAACGTATTATCCAGAAAAACTTATGATCCAAACTGCCTGATTTTCAGAAATTAACTGTTGAATGAAGTAAAAAGACATTTGTTGACAATTCCACTTTAAAAATGTTGATTGGCATTTCTTGGCACAAGAGCTGAACAGGTCCTGTTCTAGAGCTCACTGAATTCAGCCCGTGTTCACACTTTCTTTAGCGCAACGCAAAAGGAAATTCGCAACACAGCCGGTCCGTCGACGCAGTGAGGAAAGTAGCCAAAATCTCTACCTTGTCATTTTGGGATGCTTCGCCCCTTTGCTGTCCTGTACTGTGAGAAAGCCACCACGGCAAGTGATTGCCGCAGTGTTTGTTTTTTAAGCTGCGTTCCCCAGACCCGACCCATTTGTATATAAGTGCATCGCTCTAGTTCATAGAAGCTTCACCTCCTTTCCCTTATGCCAAGCAAAGAAACCTCGACATTTCTCCTCTTCATATCGCGCCCCCCAGAAACGACAGTTACGAATGCTAGCATGCTTTATTTTTTTTTTGTTGGTGATGGTAATAGTGCTTCGCCTCGTTGCATCAAGGCACAGCAGAGAAGCCACCACAGTGAATGACTGCCACAAAAAACATGTCGCATGCCCTCTCGTTCAGCTCACTTATATGTTTGTACATGTGCGGCTGGTCAATAAACGTATTATACGACCACAATTTGTGGAAATATTAAACGTAGTAGCCGGGAAATTGTGTTTTCCGGGAATGTATTAACCGGGAAAAATGTAGTGTAACTCTATGGGGCATTTTTAATGTCCGCGATTTTGAGCGTACGAACCGGGAACCTATCAATGAGGTTTTACTGTACAAATTTATTCGACAATTCTACAAACACCACTGTTCACTGCTCTTTAGTGACCTCTGCACTTTCCTTCAGCCAGCCCACTGCCAAAACAGTTCTCACAGATGAAATTTGTGAACACCCACCACGGTGGCTCAGTGGTTAGGGCGCTCGGCTACTGATCCGGAGTTCCCGGGTTCGAACACGACCACGGCGCCTGTGTTTTTATGGAGGCAAAACGCTAAGGCGACCATGTGCTGTGCGATGTCAGTGCAGGTTGAAGATCCCCAGGTGGTCGAAATTATTCCGGAGCCCTCCACTACGGCACCTCTTTCTTCCCTTCATCTTTCACTCCCTCCTTAATCTCTTCCCTTACGGCGCGGTTCAGGTGTCCAACGATATATGAGACAGATACTGCGCCATTTCCTTTCCCTAAAAACCAATTATTTTTATTATTATTATTAAATTTGTGAACAGTAGAAAGCAAATTTTGGCCTAGGATGAAGACTCCAGGTACCAAAATCATCCTATGTGTAGAAAATGAGCATTCTGAAAGCCCTGCATTCTATGCAAATGCCAGTGTCTGCTGAGAAGCCAGAATTAAAAGTGTGCCCCTCCCTAGTAAATTTCATCAAAGCATGCAGCTTTAGAGAAAAAAAAAGGTCCACATGAACAATACTCTGATGAACTAAACTGCTTAAAAGGACATCAGCGTAATCACGTGAGCACTTAAGTGACAGAAGAGACAGCATATATGGCCTGCTCAGAGCCAATGCTCACCACAAGATAAAAACAAAAAAGTATTTTGCGTAGAAACTTTTTCCTGAACACAGTCTACTTCCGTTACTCCTTGATGAAACAAGGAACTAAAGGTGCAGGGAGTTAATGATGAAACGAGGGCTCTATATAATCTAATGACAATAATAACAAAGATCATGAGACTGTACTCAGCTGTTGCAAGAATGCACAAACTGATTACAAAAAAAAGCACAACACAGTGGCTACAATGATCAAATTCATTCAATGGAATAGCTCAGTGAAAATAAATTTTATAAAATGTAATTTTTCTTGTAGGCTTATAATTCTAATTTGAGATCTGTACCACAAATATGCATCTCTGCAATGCTAAATTAAGTGCTGCATTATGAACCACTTCAGAGAAAAAGCTTAACATTTTTTAGGGCAAATTTTAGACTTTCTGTACCTACTTCTGTACATTTGTATCAAGCTTCATTAATGTAACTTTGTTACTCCATTACTATAGAATATTTTATAATTGCTACTTCTTAAGTCTCACCCCAGTTCAGCGCTTCATTTATAATTGTTACTTGTTAAGCCTCACCCCACTTCAGCACTTCATTTCCATTTAACCTTTTGTGGAACAAAAGGTTGTGAGCAATGCATGCAAGCTAATAAAGGTAGCACAGTTATGCCAATCAGTTTCTTGTCAAATATACAAAATTTGAGTGCTCTAGTGCTAACGGTTCTTGAAAAAAAAAAATTGGGAAATATGCATCCCACTGCCCTGTGAAAGCATCTCAAAGTGGGACATATATGACCCACTCACCACTGAAAGACAGCCACTTCAGAAAAAAAATATTTTCGTCACCTGATGTGAACTTAGTGTAGGCATACAAACGACAAGCAAGAGAACATATAAAAACCTACTTTATAGGACAACTGGTTTGTTCATGGAAGGTAATATGCAGAAAACCAAAGTAATGTCCAACAGTCTAGCAAGGAGCAGCAGTTCACAATTGGCAATGAGGTGCTGGAAGTGGTAAAGGAATTCGTCTACTAAGGGCAGGTAGTTACAGCTGATCCAGATCATGAGAGGGAAATAACTAGAAGGATACGAATGGGGTGGAGCGCATATGACAGGTTCTCTCAGATCATGAATAGCAGGTTGCCAATATCCCTCAAGAGAAAAGTGTACAACATCTGTATCTTACCGGTACTTACCTACGGGGCAGACACGTGGAGGCTAACGAAAAGGGTTCAGCTTAAGTTAAGGACAACACAGCGAGCCATGGAAAGGAAAATGATAGGTGTAACGTTAAGAGACTGGAACTGGGCAGAGTGGGTGAGGGAAAAAAACGCATGGTAATGACATCCTAGTCGAAATCAAGAGGAAGAAATGGGCTTGGGCAGGGCATGTACTGCGAAGGCGAGATAACCACTGGTCCTTAAGGGTAGCGGAGTGGATTCCAAGAGAAGGCAAGTGTAGCAGGGGGTGGCAGAAGGTTATGTGGGTGGATAAGATTAGGAAGTTCGCAGGCATAGGGTGGGCACAGCTGGCAAAGGACAGGGTTAATTGGAGAGACTTGGGAGAGGCCTTTACCCTGCAGTGGGTGTAGTCAGGATGATGATGATGATGATGATGATAGGCCAAACTAGCCAAGAAGTGTTTAAGCTATATCCACGCGCTGTGGAAATATGGAAAACAGACATGGGCCTGGCTACAGCAGCACCCTACTTTTCGTTTTGAAAATGCAGGAAGCTAACTGCGCAAAAAGGCACTGTACAGACTAATACATGTGGACTGTGCTCTCACTTTCGTTTTTGTTGAGCACCAGATGATTATAAAACATAAAAATAACTTAAATCACCGACGAAATATATCACTAAAAAGTTGTGCATTATGTGTTGCGCAAATTTTAGACAAACCAGTATGGGCAGGACTGAAAAAAAAAAACATACATAGGGCATTTAGAGACTCGTGAATAAGAAATAAAATTTTGGCTATGCATGTTTCACCAGTCGGAGAGTGCACCAAAATTATTTGTAAAACATGTGCAGCGCGCGCGAGTGGAACGGTTCAATTGAAATGTGGGTAGTATGTGGCGGCACCGAGTGAATACCATTGGAACGAAAGCCGGAAAGCTTCTTAGGACATCCATAAGGTAGCGCTAGAAGTATGAAAGCAATAGATGCAACAGTTCTAGGCTTACAATTCAAAACATGGCAATGAAAAAAGTGGGACGTATATGTCCCTATCCCACAAAGGGTTAGCCCGTTTGGGGTGAAAAAATTTGGTGAAAAAATTCCATAACTAATACAGTCAGACTTCGATATAACAAACACGTATATTATGAACTGTTGGCTAAATCGAACTCTCCGTAAATATTTTTAACACATGCAATTTCCACCTTATATATTTAACGCAGTCGGCCGTGAAACGGATATATTGAACTCTCTACCGCCAAAAGGTACCCATTTGTATGGCAGGCGGTAAGCTTCGCCGTGCTACCCACATGACTGGTGGCGATGCGGCAAGCGTTAGCATCAAGGTTTGCGCTTTTATCTTGCACTCGCCAGCAGCAGTATGTAGGGTTGTAGTCTAGCAGTTAACACACGTTCATGCCTCTGGCATCTGTTGACAGTGCCCTGGAAGCAGCAGCGTAGATGGTGAAAACAGTGATAGCTTTCGCTCTGGCATACTGCTTTCCATGTGACATGGCTGTGACGAGAGGAAGCCACCATAGCTGGTCCTTTACCTGCACTTGTGGTGCTGTGCAAGAAAGCCAACCTAACGCGTTTTTTTGGGCGGTCTCTGAATAGCCGCGCGCGCCTTCAAAACACTGCTGAAACTTGAGAAAACGTCCCTCTGTTTCTATACTAACGATCGCCTCAATTGCTATCTCTTCACTGACTGAATTTTGCTGCAATTACGTGCATTTCTGGCAAAATTTTATACAATGAATTTCAGCTATATCGAACTATTTTACTATTTTTCACCTGTTCGCTATAACGAGGTTTCACTGTACATATGTTTGCACAGCAGTGGATGTGAGACGATATAACTGTGAATTTGTGCTTGCTTAGTGCAGTTAATGGTGCCAAAAATGTTAGCCACTTAACCATATAAAAAAAAGTCTCACTTAATCATATAAAAAAAGTCTGTTCGAACTAGACTTCATTATTAAAAATTTTCAATGCCTCTGCAGTTTGAACTACTCACATTACACTGTATCAATAAATTAATGGACACTCATAGCAGCTAGCTCTGCACCTTTTTAGACACGTGTGTTGCGATATCCACAGATTGCTTTCACTAGGTGCAAATATTCAGAAAAACATACTTTGCCTGTTCTTGATGGAAGAAAGGTCTTCATCAAACGACTGGCCGGTACTGCGAGCAAAGGCTTCCGCTGTTGCACAGTACCCATGATGAACCAGGTAAGTCTGAACGACTCTGAAAAACAGTAAGGACAGTCATAAGTAACAAGCTGAGGCAAGAAAATCTTAAAGCCAGCTCCCACTCAGCAAAGAACATGGAAAATTAGAACGAATCATTCAAATTGAACTAAAGAATTTGCTTGAAATTATATTATGACGAAATTTCAGACTTTATTCACTTGAAATATCTTGTGGAGGTGGGTGGTACCTATGCTCGAAAGCCTGTACAAACAATCTCTAAATGGTGACAAGCAAAGTACAGCCTTATTGACATCACTTAGTGTACAGAGAACAAGTCTGTGAAGAAAAATGTTCGGGCACATCAGCTGCGGTCGATTGAAGTTTCTAGACACCTCTATACAGGAACCACATGAACAAACAGGATATATTTGTCCAATCGACTGAGTACGGCGGACATGTCTGAGATGCGGTCAATTCAAATGCACTGCATTCATCTCTGCAAGCCTAGTAACTTCACAGCAAAATTCTCTGTTCCCACTGATAGCATGACTGGCAGCGCTTCCTATCTATATTTCTGCAATTCCCTTTAGTTTGAATTATAAACTATTTCACAACATACGTTAAAATAGCAAGCTTTCAAACTTTATCAAAGGGACACTGAGGACAACCCCACACAATTTTTGCTCTCAGTAAGAATAGATTCTCTGGCTCTTTGCTGCTATGCTGACTTTTTCCAGCCATATAAGATGCATTTACCCAATTTAAAAATCTTCCCTCCAATTGATTCAAACTCTTGACGATCTGACTGGAAAGGACACACTGCCACCGTTTTGAAGTGAAAGGCAGTGTAGCATAACCTTCGGGATCCGTGCACTAAAATCAGTGTCAACGCATGCATTTTACTTGTGAAAATGGCCAGTGAAGGCCACACCTGTATTTCGTTTTTTTTTCCCTAGCTTGTAAAAGATTGTTTTTGGCGAGAGCGGTTCCACTGTGATTAGAATGTAGTACCTTATCAAATCAGGCCAACTTGAATTTGCCCTTGGGTGTCCCTTTAAAAATGAAATGAGGGAGCACAAAAACAACATGGACAAAGACACAGAAGTAGACAGAATGGGCACTAACTTTCAACATTACGTCAAAGTCACCACAGGGTATATAATATATACAGTAGGCTCCCTTTAACATGAACTTGAAGGGACCAGAAAATTTGTTAATCTCATCAGAAGTGCCCTCAAAAAGATAGGCGAACATACTAGATGTGTCCATATTTAGTATGTTGGTTGGTTGGTTGGTTGATGAGGTAAAAACATCCTAAAGAGACTCAGGCCGTGAGGGACACTGCAGTGGAAGGCAAGCACCATAACCACTGAGCCACGACAGCAGCTCCATATTTGTTACATGAAAACAATGAATAGAGTTTCAGAGAGAGGATAATTGCAAATAGAGCATTTATTGCACTGTACATATGCATGAAGTGAGCTAAAGACTGAGAGCATGAAACAGGCTCATGTCATCCTACTTGAAAATGGCACTGGTGTACTTTTCTTTTTTTTTCACCGTCTCTTTTTTTTCTCACTGTATCCCAGAGTGCTGTTTGTGTGCGTTTTTTTTCCTATTTTTTCTTTCCATCCTGCTCTAAGTGCTTCGGAGGTGACCAGCAGTGTAGCTATTCATCTCTTATCTTGCTCATTCTGCAGCACAGCTGTAACTGACTACATGAGCAGGCACACCACACGCCTTTCTGTATGTCATAAGTAATGCCCGCAACGCTGATATCTGGCCCTCTCTGCATCGCGATAATGCGTGCTGTGACGCCACCTCGGCTGAAAATGCTGACCTTAAGTTTTAAGCCCCAAGTCAACGAGTGGGTGAACTTTGCGCACATGCCTCTTTTAGTCTGTGAGAAGCAATGCGCGTGCAATGCGAAGATCTGACCATGTGGGATCTCTGTGCCAGCGCAGACACTATGATGCCTGGTCTTTTCCACACTGGAAAGAATGCCCCCCCCCCCCTTCCCAAGAAATCGCTCTCCAGCAAGACTGGTTCCCTGCAGTTATGTACGAAAGTGTGCAGAAGCTATCTTGTGTGGGTGCGCATTTCCTGCATAGAAGCATTATATATGTTATTTTCTGTCCTTGACAGTGCCATGTACATGACCAATGAGTTCCATTGCACAAGGTCGCCATGATTTGTGGTCGCTGCGAAAGTTCGTATTAGCCGCAGGACATGCAAACCAGTTCATTAAAAAGGAATGTGGGTGTTGAGGTCTCAAAAATTGCAAAAAAGACATTTCTTAAAAAGTTTTTCATGCCAAATATACTTCAGGCTAAATCTCCGCAAAATATCCATGCTAAAAAAAATCCCAAAATACAGAAAAACTGAATATTTTGAGAGTTGTGTGGCTGAAAAATGAAGTGCGAGCATCGCAATGATTTCCACTTCACACAAACAATCGCAATCCCAACCACAGGGTGTCTGCCAGGGTGTCTACCAACCGGGAAAACCGTGAAAACCGGGAATTCAGATAATCTGGAAAAACTCAGGGAAAACTAGGGGCATTTGTGCTTACATCAGGGAAAATTAGCTGCAGTCCTACATAAAAGGAACTAAAGTCCCTATAATGCTGCCTCGTGTACACAATGCGGACAGGTATTGCACGGATTGCCCAGTGCGGCGTTACGCGTCCTCCCCTCAGTGACCACTGGCCTCCAACGTTGTGCTGTCAGGTGGGGCATCCCAGCAAGGCGGCAAAAAGCTTTGTGGCGCTTCCGATTTCAATGCGCACTACGTCGAAAGCGGACACTTTCCTGCGCTTCCCCGGCGCTGTGCAGGGCGGCGGCAGCGGGCGCGCTTCCTACGGTTCGCATGAGCGCTGTTCGACGCCCAGCGGCCTCCGATTGTTTTCCCCAGACAGCCCCAACAGGACGGCAGAAAGTTTTGTGAGAACTTGCGATGGTCCCAAATGAACTCTTCCTACCTGCGCATCTCCTTGATGGAAATGTCCATTTCTGCTGCAGGGTGCAGATTTGGGAGAAAGGGAAATAGTTTTGCACCTTTTAGCGATCTGCCGACGCTAGCAAAGCAACGAATTCTGTCCATACTTAGCTGCGCTGTTTTGAACCAACTTAAGTTTTAATGACTCCTGTGGTCCCACAGGCAAGCTGTGTGCAATGTGTCAAGCATGACGGCTTTCAAGTTCACTTTCATCCAGGACTGGATGAATGCGAAACATTGCGAGTTTGCAGCCTGGATTAGGCCCGTCGAAAGTAACCCGAACGCAGTGTACTGTGCGCTACGCAGAAAGCATTTTTCGCTCAGCCACATGGGAAGAAGAGCAGTGACGAGTCACGCTGAAAGTAAGAAGCACCGACTGACCATTACAGGAGCCAGGACACTCTCTGTAGCCTCATTTTTGACACCGCCAGCCACCACTGTGACCAATGCTGGGACACCCTCTGTAGCCTCATTTTTGACACTGCCAACCAGCGCTGTGACCAATGCCGGGCCAGTGCCGCCAGTTTCTGCGCATCCTTCAAGTGCTTCAACTACTGTGACGGACGTCCAACTTGATCGTACAGCAAAGGTATCTTTCAGTGTGACTTAGAGGTCATAAATGCTGAAGTGATGTGGTGTCTCAACGCAGTTATGACGCACACATCACTCCGTGCTGCCGCGGCGTCGGCTTCTCTGTTCCCTTTGATGTTCCCATCATCAGCAACAGCCAAGAAAATGCAGCTTAGCAAAAACAAGGTAGGATATACTATTGTCTATGGCCTCGCACCTTTCTTCAAGGAGAACCGCATGTCGGAAGTAAGCCTCCCACCTCGTCGTGGCGTTTGACGAATCGTTAAACAAAGTTGCATAAAAAGAGCAAATGGACGTGTGGTTCGCTTTTGGTCGGATGCAGAGCAGAGCGTGAAAACGCGCTACTTGACGTCATGCTTTCTGGGGCGCATGCAGGTAGAAGAATTGGTGTCCGCTTATAAGACTTCCACAGATGGACTCTCCCGATCAAAAATTCTTCAGATCTCTGGATGGGCCAAATGTAAACATAAAATTTCTCCGCGAGATCAAACAAGAACTTTGTGAATCCAGCGACGGCCGTCGTATTCTCGAAGTTGGTAGCTGTGGCCTTCATGTTGCAAACGGTGCTTTCAAAACTGGACACGCGGCAACAGGTCGGCAGCTCGTGGAATTTCTTCGTGCTTTGTACAACTTATTCAAATGTGTACCTGCCCGACACGCTGAATACGCACACATAACTAGGAGCAACATTTACCCTATGAAGTTTTGCGCTGTGTGGTGGCTTGGAAATGTTCCTGTAATTTCAAGAGCTTTTGAGATTCTGCTGTACGTAGAAGTGTACGTCGAGTAGTGTCGAAACGAGGACAACCGACCGAGCAGCGCTAGTTGTTATGCCTGGTCGAAACAGCCACTCACGATCCTCTGCTGTCTGCAAAGCTAACCTTTATGCTTGGCATTGCGGAGGAACTGCAGCCATTCCTGGCTCAGTTCCAGACCGATTCGCCTACGCTTCCATTTCTTGGCGCAGCATTGGAGAACCTTCTACGATCACTAATGAGTAGAATAGTAAAGAAAGAATAATGACGGCGGACAGTCCGGTGAAGTTGATCAAGGTGGACATAAACCTTACAGCGAACGTAGTTACGACGCCCAAGGTTGACCTTGGGTTTGCTGCGAAGAATGCGCTCCGAAAGGCCCCGAAACTTCGATTCCGCTATCCTAGGGTTCAGAAGGGACTGCACCACTTTCGTGAAGAACTGCGCTAAAAAGATCACAAAGAGGTCGCCATTGAGATTCAAGCTGGCGAGGGGATCGTCACCTCTGGATCCCGCGTGCGCGCTGAATCCCGATCTCTGGCAACAGCGTCTAAATGATGCACTTATGGAGCACCAATGGATGACAGGAAAAGAAGCTGACCGGGTGATGTGGTCCTACAAGCATGTATGCTCCCTAGCCTCGACGCAAGCGGCATTGAAAAATTTCAATAGGAGCATGCATCGGCTGGATGCCCTTTGGGCAGGCATCTGTGGTTCAAACAAAGAACTGTTCACATTTTTGAAGGTGATTTTGTCTCTTTCGCATGGAAATGCGCCTATCAAGCCGGGATTTTCTATTAACAAGGAATGCCTTGTTGAAAATCAGAAGGAGCAATCTTTGGTCACCCTGCGAATCGTGTATGATGCCGTAATGTTGGCAGGAGGAGTTACCAACGTTTAGCTAACCAAGAGGATGCTTCAAATGGTCCGTGGGGCGAACGCACAGTGAATAGAGGAGCTGGAGAGGACAAGAGCAGAAAGGGCCGATGCACTGAGGAAGGAACGGGAAAGGAAGCATGCCGCCACTTCTGTGAAACAGCTCGAGCTGAAAAAGAAGAAAGTGTTGGCTGACGCCGAGATGCAAGTGTCCCTTATCCAAACGAAAATAAACTCTCTAAAGCAGTGAAACAACACTGAACCATTGTGCACGAACTTGAGGTTGACTTTCCAGTGTTACTTTGAGGCTTGTCGCTCTTTCACTTCTACAAACTAAGGTTTCTATAATCTGCAGTTCGTCTGAACAGACTTGCTAAGAGAGAATCGCACTTGTGAAGCTAAAGTTCAGGTCCCACACCATTGCGGCTATAATAAGTAGATAGAAATACCTCACATCTGAAAATATTTGTTTCCACATGCATCTTCCTTTTAGTTCCTATCTGAAAAAGTTCCAATTCGATTCGCAGTTTGTTTTAGCATTTTTTCGAAGATATTCGATTTGTTGTGCATTTTGCTAATCTCTCCCCTTTCTTTAAAATGAAATAAACACTACTCCTTATTTTTCAAATAGGATTAAATCGTTATTTTCATTTTTTTTAACATGCTTACTGGAGAGCGATACCAAAAGGCGGCTTTGTGTCAGCTTGTTTTCACATAAAACAAAGTACTGTGTCCACCACCATGTTGATATCGTTTGAAAGCTCGTTTCACACCCTTTCATTTGACACTTCGCAAGATGGCATCAGAGCAGTGCAGCCAACTCTGCAGCCATTTTCCTACAGCTCAGAAAAGTGCACAGAGACGAATCAGTTCATGATTTTACGAATAACCTCTGTCTTAAGGGCTTGTTCTCTGGTTTATTTTGGGCAACTTAAATAGGCTTGGTAGCAATTTATTCAGCAGTAGAGCTATGCTATGATGCTATTCCTACTGGCTTTCACAATATGCATTATATTTAATTTGTTTCTTTCCTAAATTACCAGCCAAACAATTTTGTAGATTCTATTCATAATTTTTTTTTACTACTGTATTTTCACTGAGGCAAGTGTAAAAGCAGCATCACTGCACAAAGTGCGTATGATGCAATACTGTTAACATTTCTAAGAATTTGAAAACTTTTTTTGGCTAACAGTATATAACAAAGAGCCCTATTAAAACCCCAAAACTCCTTATAACTCATATTCCAGTATGTCCAGTTGAGCTATTCAAAATCTAATTGCATATTTGTACTCTACATAAGAAAAAACACTTAAAACAATCTTTTGAGGCAATTACGATTAGGATTGCGCCAGAAATAAAAAATAGTTTTAAGACCTACATCCCCCCCTTAAGCAGATTTATTTTACATTGAATCCTACAGGAAAACAACCAAATGGTCTCGCACTGTTCATCATATCCGAGAATTCGTCTTAGCTGAGTTCGTTTCAACGCAAGTCTACTGCATATGGTCTGAGCTGTCCACAAACAGCTAGTGAGCAGGCGAAAAAAAGCTGACGTTATTTTAATGGCAGTGATTGCAAGTTATTTTCACTAGCCAGATGTAGTACAGCCACAGTAGCATTTCCAGCAGTCCCTTTATAAGAAGGCTCCTTTGTGCCTTCTAAAACAGCCAAGGAACAGGCAAAGAATGGCTACATATACAATAAAAATGCAACTACTAAATGATTATGCTTAGGTCTTTTCTGGCAAAGAGCAAGCAGTACAGTGTTACTTATGCTAGTGCCTTTTTGGAAAGAGGTATACCTACCCAAAGGGTAGCTAATAAAGCTAAAGCCACTGTCCACTATGTGGAACAGCCTGACAGGCTAGTTTACATTCATGCCCTTTCTGCTCCTCGCTCCCCCTTTACCCTCCTTCACCTGAAATTTGTGGCTATGCGGCAACCTACAACGTTACTATACCAACATATACCGGTATGCCTGCATGTGAAAAAATAATGTATTTTACATATTTGTAGCAATTATCTTCATACCTAGTGTTCATGAAAAACACACTCTGTAGATGCATCAAGTAACCATTTCTAAGCATTTCGAGACATCCTTATAGACCTTTGAATACATGGCCAATTTGTTTGCACGGATATTTAACCCAACATAAACTAATGTTAAAAAATATACTAGTCCAATTCAAGACAATAAAAGTGAGATGATATTTTTGTGCCCATCTAGTGCTTCCAGTAATTTAATTTGTTTATTTATTACCTCATTTTGCTATAACTAAACAATTAATGTTTGGAGTGCTAGATAAGTGAAAGATTGTAAGAAAGTTGCAAATGCAGGGGTTCTCAACTCCTATGGCTTTAAATGTGCTGAGGAATCCTGCATATCTTGGCTTCAGTCCCTTTCTTCCTAACATGCATGCAAAAAAAAAAGAACAAAGGAAAAAAAAACTGACAGACGATCATACGAACTGATGTGGCGAAGCTGCAATCGCAGGGGGCTGCTGGCTTTCGCTTTACATTGGTCACCTTCCCATCGTGCCTTTGAATTTGATTTCCCCATCACTTTTTCATTCCATTTCTGTGTGGACTTGTGGAGGGTGGAGGCGGGTTAAGGCCTTCTGGAAGGTGGAAATGGGCATGCGGGTGGGTGGCGGACTCCTCTTGAGAGCTTCTGGTGGCTGAGATGTGTGAGGCTTCCTGGAGGATGGAGGCGGATGTATGGTGGGCTCCTCTCATGGGGATCTGGTGGAGGAGGCTTCTGGAGGCTGAAGGTGAGTGAACCTTTGCTCTGGTGGATGAAGGGTGCAGGAGGGTGTATGGGTGGCGTATTAGGCTCCTCTCATGGGCTTCTGGTGGGTGGAGGCCTTCTGGAAGGTGGAGACTTCACTCCTCTGCTCTCACACGCTGAGAATAGCTTCACTCCTCTGCTGTCACACGGTTTTGCGGAATGGCGCTACTACCACTGCCACATTTAAAAAAAAACATGCAGACGCACGGCCTCTAAAAAAATTCCCGAATTCATGATGATGATGATGAATTTTTATGGCGCAAGGGCATATGAGGCCAAAGAGCGCCATGGCACAAGGTATTTTCGATTTCTCAAGGTGGGGTCAAAGACCCATTTCCCAAGCATTTCACCCTAAATAAGCCGAGCACCAGACCAGGGGAAAGCTTGTACCCAATGTATCACCGCTGGGTACCCGGCGGCACTCGGGATCGAACCCCGCACCTCCCGGATGCAAGGCGGATGCTCAACCACTCGGCCACCGCTGCGGTCAATTCCCGAATTCAATTGCTAATGATTGGCTGTATATTGAAATGGTCCACTATAAGCAACTACAGTACGGTCAGTCCCATAATAAAGTAGGTAAAAGAAAGGTGGGCCTGAAGCATGCATGTATACACTGTGTGCTTAGGGAACCAAAATCGTACTTTAAGGAACTCGTGGGTTCTGTGGAGGCCAATTTGAGAACCCCTGTTGCAGAGCACCCAGAAGAAACATCAAATAGCTCAAATTACAAAAGACAGCCTTCTTCAACCATTTCTTTATACTTCACTTCACTTTCTTACCTTAAAGGCCCCCGGGATTGGGAGTGCTACATAAGGGGTGGGTTACATGTATAAATCAGATTTAAAGGGACACTGAGGAGAAATTGAAGTTGGCTTGTATCGATAGAATACCAGCTCCTGATCACAAAAACGCCGCTCTTACTGAAAGCAAAGCTCTTGTAAGGTAGAAAACAGCATTAAACCAAAAAACAGGTATCGCCGCCACAGTTCAATCTTGCAAGTACAAGCATGGTGACGTCATAGGACAAGAGACGCCACCTTGGAGGAATTTTCCTTTCTACATGGAATGCGCGAATCTCTGACGCTGAAAAAGGAAGGTTGCGCGGTTCAATATTGAAGTAAGTTTTGTTTTAAAACCTATAGTGCACTTTTATCACACAAGGAAGACAGACAAAAGACAACCTGAATGTTGGAAACAAAGAAAACCGATGCTTGGTGGCGCCACAGATGGCCAGGAGAGTTTCGATTTGTTATGGCGCTTCGCGTCTGAGCTTTGGTTGCCCCGTGGTATTGTTTTTGACGTGCCTCGATTTACAAGTGCCGAACAGCAGAGCAACTCCAAGTGCCGCTTCAAGTGCTAGTTAACCTTTGAATGAGCCTGTCAAGGCTGGTCAGATGATCGCCACGGTCAATGAAAAACTATGATGGCACGATGGTCGGTGATCGTACAAGGCAGCACTTGTGCCTTCGCACGCTTGCCCGGCGAAACATTCCCGGCTGTGCCAGTCAACTTCAAACTACTTAACGGAAATCGTTTATTAGGGACGGGGGACAAGATACAAGGCAGTTCAGAAAAATTGCTGATGGCCTAGCTCTGTTAGGCCAGGATATACAGAGCGAAAGCACGGAAATTTCTGCATCGGAAGAGTGCATTCACTAGATGCGCCTTTATTGATAGTGTCAATTTGAGCCGTCGTGGCAGAGTGGTAGAGTCTCCGCCTCAAACGCCAAAGGTCCTGGTTCGATTCCGAACCTTGGCACAGGATCTTTTTTTTTTATTCAGTGAGTGGGCGGGGGGTTTCAGTGGCTCCCATAGATGCCGCCACCAAATACGTTGGTTAGCGGTTAAGCGCAGGCTCTGTTAAGGTGCGTTTATGCTCCGGCGTAATGCGCGCGCGTGCTGCACGGCGACGTCACGTCGGCCAAAGCGAGACCCTCTATACTCCAACTGCGTTTGACCGCCGACACGTTCGGCGGCTTCGGCGCACTCTGATCGCACTGGCGGGAAGACTTGGAGCATGTCTCTATTTCGCACCGAGTGCGCCAGCCGCCGCCGGCCCGGCCAGACTGATTCGGCTCCGATGCGAGGTGCGCGTTGTGACGTAATTCAATAGCTTCGGCAGTTGGGCGGAGCTGTTCTTTTCGAGCTCTCGGCTAATTTAAAGGGACTATGCAACGAATAAAAAGTCACTTGTAAATGTTTTCAATGCTTAGAAATGATGCTAAGAAGCATTCACACGAAGTACGAGTCTTCAGAACTGAGCCGGCAATTTATTATGAACTTTTAAAAACAGTGTTTTTTTAAATTCGCAGGCCGATTGGTGTGCTCGTAGTGACCGATTTTGGAACTAAAATCGTGAAAGAAAGACGTCACAGTACCCATGACGTCACCAGGCCACCACACGCTCTCATTCACTGGAGCTACGGCAGCCACGATGTCACGGGCACACTTCCGGTAGCCGTGAAAATCTTCTGCTCGTGCCGCCGCGCAACCCTCTTGGGCAAGCGCGAGCCAGGGCATTGCCTTCGCGCATATGGTTTCAATTTTCCTCTGCCACCTCCTACTGTCGGGAGTTCCTGAGCCACTCGCACGGCTCTTCGTGCGCACGCATACGGCTCGATGCCCATCGCGGCCGTAAAAGCGAGCAGTCGCACCTCGAGGTCCGGATTTATTACTGCTAATTACCACAGATGACAAGCAAAAAAGCCTGACACGTGCCGCAATCCAGGAAGGCGAATAGACCGGAGAGATGCCACCACGCCACCGACGCTGCTGCTGGGGGGCCAGGAGCGACAACCGGAAGTTGAAAAATAAACGTCAGCGGATGACGTATTCATGGGCGGGGCCCAGTCACAGAGCTGTTTTCTTAATTTTTTTTTCTGGTGCTCTTCGGTACGAGTTGAGGGGGGAGAGGAGGAGCATAATTTTTAATCGTCTATATCTTCGCTGTTATTGATGCTAGCTCGAAAATTCTTGCACTGGGGTGACATGGGCGCAAGGCACCGACCTTGTCCTGGCGCCTCACGATTCCCCGCACTGGGGTTATGATATTTAGTTTGCAATGGCTGCTCACTGAGGAAGGGGGAAACGACCCGCTGGTGCCTAACCTAACCATGCTCCCTCAAAAGCATCGCACGCTCTGTGGGGCTGAGGTCGCTGAAATGCAGGTCGGAGATTTTGCGAGAACTACGTCATTGGGTTCGGGAACGGGATCCATCGTAACGCTGGCAAGATGCCGGTGCAAACGTAAACGAAGCGATGGTAGCGACCCCCGATAGATGCCTTAAAGGTGCGGCGGCGGTAGCTTTCATTTTGGGCAGCTGCTAGACCGCACCGCTAGCCACCAGAAATCACGGAGTCTCCGTTTACGTCACGTTACGCGTCACTCCGTCCTGTGACGTCATAAGAGTTCTCGAGTTTGAATCGGAGCGGCGGGAAAATCTTTTTAAACTTCGAATGCAAATTTCTTTGAAATAAATGCATCTTTCGCCCCCGGACAAGCGGCAACAAAGCCATGAAATGCCGAACTATCAGATTTTGCTAACAAAAAAAATTTGATGGGGTTCTCCTCAGTGTCCTTTTAATAAACAAAGAAAACACGTAAGGTACAAAAGTTATTCGCTGTTAAATATAGTAGCTAAACAATTCACAAATGTTGATGGACAGGTGATCGCGGCGATGCCGTGTGGAAGGCTGTTGCAGTCCGTGGCTGAGCATGGAAAGAATGACGATGCAAATGTAGTAGTGCGCATACGAGGCCGGGCAACTTGAAGGGGATGACCAATGCGGGAGGAAATGCGTGCTGGCGGATTGATGTAGGGCGGGTGACGAAGTGAGCTGCAAGAAAATTTATGAAACAAGCACATACTAGTGATACGACGTCTACAAGCTAGAGATGTTAAGCCTGCCTCCGCTTTTAATGATGATATACTAACATTATATGAATAGCACGAATATATAAATCTTGTGGCTCGACTTTGTACTGATTCTAGGAAATTTGTTACATAATTTTGGTTAGGGCTCCAAATAGCAGAGGCGTATTCTAATTTAGAACGGACAAGTGATTTGTAGGCAAGTAATTTTGTTTTGTGGCGCATGGCGTAGATGTCGTTTTAAGAATGCAAGGCTTCTTTTAGCGGATGATATGACTTTTGTCACATGCGCGTTCCAGGTTAGATCATTGGACAATGTTACGCCGAGGTATTTATAAGTACGAGTTAATTCTACCGTGACGTGAGAGATTTTATACTAGAGCAGGAGAGGATTACGTTTTCGGTTAAATGGCATGAGTTTACATTTATTGAAATTTAGTTCCACGAGCCATTGATTACACTAGTCCTGTATGCTGAATAAGTCAAGTCATTCTGGAGGGCTAACTGATCAGAGGCATTATTGATTGTGCGATAGATAACACAGTCATCGGCAAAAATACGGACGTTACAAGAGACATGCCTTGGTAGGTCATTAACGTATATTAAAAATAATAGCGGGCCAAGGACTGATCCTTGCGGAACACCTGATGTTACGGGAAGAGAACTAGAGGCTTGATTACTAACGTAAACATACTGGGTGCGGTTAGCCAGGAATTCGCTTATCCACTGTAATATGTTAGGATGAAGGTTTAACCATGAAAGTTTTAGTAGCAAGCGTTCGTGAGGTACTTTGTCAAAAGCTTTCACGAAGTCCAGGAATATTGCGTCAGTTTGAAGGTTACAGTCACGGTTCACATGCAAGTCATGGATGAAGATAGCCAATTGTGTATAGCAGGATAGGCTCTTACGGAAGCCATGTTGAGCAGGATGAAAAAAATTAATAGAGTCAAGAAAATTCATTATGTGGGAATAAATGACATGTTTGATGATTTTACATGGCACACTTGTTAAAGAGATGGGGCGGTAGTTAAGGGGTGATTCTTTGTTACCTGATTTGAAGATTGGAACAACGTTCCCCTATCGCTGGGTATGCTACCTGTGGGAAGTGATTGTGCAAAAAGTTTTGATAGATACGCTGCGGAAGCATGGCAAGTATTTTTGAGGAACTTGGGGGTGATTTCATCAGCACCCGCAGAAGATGACATCTTGATATTTTCAATAATACATATAATGCCGTGCACAGAAAACATGATTGAAGGCATATGCAAACTCGGGTTGGCAGTTGCGGTAGAAAGTGGCATATCAGTTTCGTGTGTGAAGACAGATGAGAAAGCGGTGCTAAAAATATTTGCACATTCAATGTCACTGGTCATCTTGCCAAGTGGGTTAGCTTGTGTGACGACCGGAGCCTGTTGAGGATTTAGTACTTTTCCAGAACTTCCTTGGGTTATTTGTTAGGATCTTGGGCAAGTTAGTTCGGAAAAATGCGCGTTTGGCATTACGGATAGATTGCAGGTATGTGGATTCGGCTGCGTAATATTTGTTCCAGGCGCATGCGCTCGGGTTGCGTTTTGCTGCACGGAAAAGTCTCTTCTTTTGTTTTTGAGTATTTTTAAGAGCTTTGAAAACCATGGTTTGTTGTGACTGGCACGAAATGTGATGGTGGGAATGAACATCGTAGTGAGTTCGGCAATTTTAGTTTTGATAGTAAGCCAGTTGTCCTCAAGTGATCGAGCATCGAGACCCGTATCAAAGTTTGGAAAGAACGCCATCAAATGATTATTAATTTCTTTGTAATTCCCTCTGTCATAAAGGCGAATTGTTTTATGGAATGTTTGGCGCGATTCCGGGATGACGGTGAAAGTAGCGTGTAAAACTTTGTGGTCACTAATTTCGCGGTGGTAAGTAAGCGACGATAAACTTTCTGGATGATAAGTTAGAATAAGGTCCAAGATGTTGGAGGATTCATGTGTGACAAGTGTGGGTTCAGTTACTAACTGGGTGAGATTGAAATTCAAACAAACGTCAACAAAGTTCTTCATTTCGGTGTCGCCTGTTGGTGTTAGGTTCAGCCAGTCGATGGATGGGTAATTAAAATCAACAAAAAGAAGAATGCGCGCATTGGTATATTTGCCAGTTATTTTATTTAGACTATTGTTTAACTGTGAAGAAAAGACGACTACTGAAGGGGGGTCTGTAGTAGACGCCTAGTATGACAATTTGTGGTACAGAACGATAGATTACCCATAGTATTTCAAGCTCCGATTGGATGTTAATAACAGAACAAGGAAACAGCTGGCAAGTGGCAATAAGAACACCACCTCCTCGTGAGCCCTTGCGGTCCTTGCGAAAAACGTTAAAATTCGGTAAATCAGCTAAAATTTCCGGACCGGTGACATCGTCTGTTAGCCACGTTTCTGTTAGTACGAGTATATTGCTGGCAGATGATGAAAGAAGATTACAAATGTGTTCACGCTTTGGGAGGAAACTACGTATGCTGGTAAAGATAACAGAAGAAGAAAGATTTGGCAGTTTACCGCAGAAGGCTTTTACAAGGAAGATTAGTAGCGCGACGGTAAGTCGTATGCTACGAGATTTCATGTACCGATTGTGATGACTCGTCGAATGCATAGCCTTCAGAACCGATGCACAAGGTTTTGTAGCGCAAGGAAAATTTAGTGGTAGTAGCTTTGGCAAACTTTACAAGATGCTTTCGCACTTCTCGGACAGGTCGTGAAAAGTCCTCCACTATGCCGTAATCGGTGCCTTTTAACTTACTACCGTTTGAAAGAATCAGCTCCTTGGTTATAAAAAATGTAAATTTGACTATTATGGGTCGAATGCGGTCAGGAGAATGGCGCCCGAGACGGTGAGCCCTTTCAATTTCTACGGGGTCAATGGATAAGTCTAAGTGATCACGGCAGAGGCGGAGGACTGTTTCTTCAGATTGGGGGTATGTTTCGGATGCATTCTCATCTTTAATGTTGTAAAAAATTAAATTGTTACGTCGCGAGCGATTTTCGGTGTCATTTAAACGGGCTTCTATACCTCGGATTTTTTTGGCTGTTTGAGTAGTGTTAGCACAGATTGTATCCATGTCAGTGCGTAGGGTTACAACACCTTGATAATGATTTTCCACGGCGAATAACCTGTTACTAGGATCAGAAATAGCTTGTACCGTAGTTGTAAGTTGATTTCCAAGACCTTGGACCTTGACAATTAATTGTGACTGACCATAACACAGTTTTTTAGTTCCTCTAGTACCTTTTCGGGGCCTGGATTTGATTCAACATCGCCAGCCAAGAGCAACAGTGTACGCATGACACCAGCACATTCAAGGGCAATAGAAAGGCAGCACTGTGGGCTCGGTAGCTGCAGGAGACAGAAGTTGCTCGATTTTTTTGTGAAAAGAGAGTATTGCTTACTGACCTGCGTAGCGAAAACGAGCGGGTTTTATGGCTGCATCGTGGCACAGCCACCGAATTCACAGGGCGCCGAACGCGGGTGATGCGCCGATATAGTCGCCATGTCTGTCGATGACCATGGGTGAGTCCGGGGGTAGTCGAGGAATAGCAGAGGTGGCGCTGCCAGAGAGGCTGAAGCCGCAGGCTTCTGTGCAGAAAGGCCAGCGGGAGGTTTGAAATGAAGGGATCCGATGGCAGAGGCGGCATGCGAAGGGGTAGGAACCAGGGACAGGAATAACATCTGGGTGACGAGCGGTGCAAAAACCTGCGTAGCGAAAACGAGCGGGTTTGATGACTGCATCGTGGCACAGCCACTGAGCCCACAGGGTGCCGGACGTTGGTGATGCGCCTTTATAGTCCCCGTGTCTGTCGCTGTCAATGACCATGGGTGAGTCCGGGGGTAGTCGAGGAATAGCAGAGGTGGCGCTGCCGGACAGGCTGAAGCCGCAGGCTGCTGTGCAGAAAGGCCGGCAGGAGGTTTGAAACGAAGGGATTCGATGGCAGAGGTGGCATGCGAAGGGGCGGGAACCAGGGACAGAAATAGCATCTGGGTGACGAGCGGTGCAAAAACCTGCGTAGCGAAAACGAGCGGGTTTGATGACTGCGTCGTGGCACAGCCACCGAGCCCACCACTGAACCAACGCACTGAACCAAGTGCACAAAACCACAAAGGTGCATGCATTGTCATGATTACAGTTGTCTAACCCTGGCAGGCCACAGCGGTCGTCACATCAGTATTCTGCCCATTGTCAGGCGCAGAATATTTAACCATCTAGCACTTGGCACTAGTGGTTGAAAGCAGAGAGTCATTTCTGGCTCATAACGAGTCTAGCTTGTGTGTTTTCTGGCACTCTACGTTCAATTTAAGGCAAGTAAGTCTAGACCAAAGTATTTTTTTAGTTTTCTGACGGATGGTAGCAAGGGCATTCAACTATTTCGGTGTCATATGAAAAAAAAGTTTCTGTCAGGGGGTTTTTTCCAGCTGAAATTTTCATCCACTTCCAATGGTGAAAGTTATTTACTCTAAAACAACCACTGTGGGGATCTGCCCTGCAGTCCCCTGTGTAGACTTTCCCGCGATGCACCGTGCAGCAGCAGCCTCGCCTCGAGGAGGAGCATCATTCCCTTCTTAGTTACCTTAACTAGGGCGCCAGCGTCGCAACGCGACAGCCTGCTCGTACGCGGGAGAGGGCAGAAGGCTCTTCGGCTGGGATCATCGGCGCGAGCAGACGTGTCGCTCGCGGCTCCGCTCTTCGCCAGCGGGGCGAAGCAGCGACGGGGAAACTCGCTCCCATATCTCGTCCCATCCGGCCTTCGGAGTATCCCTTGCCCTAGCGTGGGCGAACATTCGCTCGTAACCTTGCTGGTGAGTCGGACAACCTTGATTCATTAGCGTACCTTGTTGCTAGCTGGCGTTATTGTTGCTGTAGCAATATGCCTGTTTGTGTCAGCCAATATGTTGTTCCTTTGTTCCCTCAGAGCAAGGGCCGCCGTGGTCAGTGAGCGCTCGGTAGCGTACGCGATCACGGGGTGGGGTCTGGTGGTTTTGAACTGTGTCAGCCGCGGTTATATGAGGGAGAACGTATTTATCTCCCCAATAAAACCCCACACCGCCTAGGCAATAAGGAATAAATTATTTATTGAAGTGCACCAGGTGACTGGAAACAATGTTGCTTCAGTTCTGATTTTTCAAACTACCAATGAACCCTTTCCAGAGTTATTGGTTCATGTTATATGCGAAACAAGGAGAGAGAGAGAGAGCATATGCACTCGGATGGGAAGAGACAAAGGTGGACTAAATTTCAGCACTGATAATTTCTGTTCTTAAACATAAAAACTTCACCACTCAATTTATTCGAGATGGGTGGCTACGAATCTTAGGCACAAAATGAGGAAAGAGAAGCACAGTGAACAGTACCTGTGTAATGTAGTCTGCCATTCACCTTGCTTGTCGTTGACTGGAAACCTCTCTATTGTAGTCCTTGTCCGCATCATCAGCTCCTTTCAAATTTGCCCAATAACAGAAATATCAGTTCAACTGTGCTCATGCACAAGCACAATTATGTATTCTAAACTTACCTTCATCATGTCTTCAATGTCAAAGACAAAAGGAGACTGTCCAAAATTTGCATCCACCACCTCACCTGGTGTTTGCAAACCAACAGTGGGGTACAAGTTGGGCTGTAAAGAAAGAGAAAGAAAAATGCATAACAAAAATCAAGCATATGAAGTAATCTTATGCTGTTATATGTCCTTTTGATTACTAAAAATGAATTCTTGACTAGTCCCAGTGATCCCACTCTCCTGCAATACATCATGCTCATGAGCACACCTTACATGATCTCTTCAGCAAAGAATGTCAACACAAAGGATGTCGAGCCAGTTCGAACATAACTAAACAATAAAATATGATGTGCTCACAATGTTTGCCAATAAAACATGTCATGCCAGTTCAGGTAGCATGAACATGAGAGCAGGCATAAAGGCACTGAATCACACCGAGGAACTTCATGAAGACATTACCGGTGATATAAAATTGAACTTTCAAAATGGGTAAAAGCGTCACAAATCTATGCAATTATGCCTTATGTATGTACTTGCGCATGTGATGCACACTATGAAAACAGGTATGAAGGATAGTCTTTTATGCTCTGGCTATGTACCAAAGTATACAATAATAAGTGCAGTGATTATGCTCAGTTAAATGCACACAGTTTGTTCGAGATGAATGTTCCAAAGCATGTCAGCAGTGCACACAGTGTGAAAATCCTTGTAGAGCCGCAGAAGCTAGAAAGGCAATTTTAGCAGAAGTGCACTGGCCATGCAAGGGATGCCAGCACATGCTTACGTGGGTATTTGTGTTGCCACATCTGATAATGAAGGTTTAACTGTGGCTCTGGGTTATCAAATTGAAAAACGATGGTGCTCTTTAATCAAAATCAAAATAGCATATCTTGCTTCCCATTTTTCTGGCTTTCCTACCCAAGTTCTCAAAACGATAAGGTTTTCAGTTTTTTTTAAGTGTCCTTTTGGCATTCGAAATGTTATACTAGCACTATATTTTGAATTACTGTGCTACAGACAACTCGCCATGGTCACTCTAAGGCTTTGGAGTTCAGCTGCTGATCCCAAGGTTGCGGGTTTGATCTCGACCTTAACTACCACACACGATGTACTACATCCATCGCTATGGACAAAAGTGCCACTGGTGAACACTCTCAAGGTTAGGTTACATACAATATAAATACCCCCGAAAGCAGATGAATGGACAGCCGTCACCATAGCTTAGTTGGCAGAGCACCGCACACGAAATTTGGAGGTCGTGGATTCGGATCCCACTGGTAGCATACCGCGTGTTTTTCATCTACTTTCTAATCTGTGATCTTTAATCCATAAAATAATTACATTATAAGTTCCCATTAACACCGCAAAATAAAAAGAAACACTTCCTTATACTTTCCTTCGTTTCGGAGACTGTTAGCTTCCTTCATAAAAATGTCATAACGAGCCCCTCATTTCTCTACCTTTGTGTGCTCTAATTATGCATGTCAGAACACTGAAAATCCAAATGATTCTTTTTCTTCAGGACTATAGAGAGAACAAGAAAGCAGGAGTTGCAAGAATGCCACCACAGCCTATAACAGCCTACAAATGCTTTAATAAGGTAAATTCACAACATGAATGAAACACTGAAAAGCAACAATAAATCTGTTAGCAAATGTATAGTTGTAAAACTTCACAGGTTACAAATTTTAGCGATTCAATAATCGGCAGCTGTGGCAGATCTCCTACAATTTATAAACTGTAAAAAGTTATAACTTAGTCGTTCAGACTAGTAACACTTTACAGCTATGGCCGCGGACACAGGTTCTCACCGGTAAGTCTGTAAAGGCAATACCAAGATTGTGGCCGTTCTTTGTGTAGAAGCACAAATTGTCGATTAGGTTGACACCACAACCAATCACGTCACCAGTTGTGAAAGTTGGGCCATAAGGCTGACCAGTTCCACTGGAACAAAAACTATGGCCATCATCACCATGGTACCCATAAGAATGTTTGTCCCAGCCTGCAAAAGCATCCACCAAAGAAGTAAAAATCATTTTCTTGCACAATAAGTTTGACTATGTTAACTAGCAGCAAACAAGGTTTACATGATGCCTATACCAAGGGAAGGGGTCAGAGCCTGAACCCCATACATTCCATAAATGTTAAGCCATATAAATTTACATTTGAGAGAAAAATATACGTTCAGATTGGGGCAGTATGGTTCATGCATAACAAGGCAGCCCATATCAGTTTCCTTGCTAGCACTTGGTACAGTGATGCTAATAAAGCCAACCTGCATTTGTGTTCTGCCTCTTGCTTCTAAAATTTTCTTTTCGAACTTATCCCCTGATGAAGCGACGCAGTAGATAACAGGCATAAAAAGGTAATTAAAATCATCAACAATGAACTGAAAAACTCCACTACAAAATAAATACAAGACATCCACTTTCTGTTCAGTGCTTTCAGCTTCGCTCATCAGTAAACGTTTTCTAAACGGTGCATTGAACACATCAGATTTTTTTGTTTTAACCCTATTTATAAGAAATCTACTCGGAGTTCAAGAATCAACTGTAACCATATTCTACTTGGACAAGAAGGGTCCTAAGGCACTACAATAAGACGCAAATGTGCACATTGAAAGTTCAAGGAAGTTTTTTAATCATTTTTCATAATAAGAAGGCCAATGCTCAAGACTTCTACAGCCTTGCACTATGTCAGTTTCCTACAGGTGGTCACTAATCACTTCAGATTCATCAGCACAGCACTCAGCTGGGGCTGCCAAATGAGAAACCCTTGCTTTGTTTTTTTTTTCTCCTTTTCATGGTACAAATATTATTTGCAGTGCAGAACCTTTTCAACTGCATTAACTCTGATACACTGCCTTCCCTGTGCAGAAAAGTCAAGAGCACACTGAAGAGTGTGTTACCACTGGGTGAGTGAGCGCTCAGACTTGGGCGAGGATGTAAGCAAGGAACTGTGAAAACGATAGTTGCCGTATTGTCTTGTGGCAATAAGCGGAGTGCAGGTGGCAAAATGCTAGTGCAAGAAAAGCGGCCAACCATGCCAAGGAATGAGCCCAAACCAGAGTGCCTTCGATCTAAATGAGCTAAATTATAGACCACGGTAAGAGCTGTGCAGAAAATGAATTGAAAGCTCTAACAGATACAAAAAAAAGTATATCTGCCATTATTATTCTAAATGTGCACCCCTATGCACTATATAATGCTTTAGCCTCAAACTATATCGGAAAGTATCAAATTTCCCAAACTTGGCCATATATTTATTATCTCATTCTGATAAAAAAATATGCACTTCTTTTTTTTTCATACTGTGCCAAAGATGTAAAAGAAAAAAGTGTTCCAAAAGTCAACTTTCCCAAAATACCTAGAAAGGCAACGATTACCTATTTGAACACATGCACTGACACTAAACTGTCACGTAAACCAGTAAGGTGGGGAAACCTGGATCTTGGTGCTTATGTGCATCTGTACACAAGTTATTTTTAGTGTCGTCTTCATTGCTACAAGCATTGTGGAAGTCTGTACAGTATACGAAACTCACACTTCAATAACTTTAAGAAACGAATTTGGCATGTTCATCATGACAGTCGAGTGAGCTGTTGCCAGAAGTAGTTCTTTTCCCCAGCTGTACCACAGCAACTGATATTTTTCATGTCTGCTGCCACTTTCTTTTTTATCTTCACCGCCAAGTGAAATTCCTACCAAATAACACACCCATTCCCAACTTATTCTATCCTCTGGTCTCAAATAGACCAAACCATAACCATCTAATCAGCCTTATTCACCTCCTGCACATGAAGCAAAAGAACACTGGGCTGGATGAGTAGAGGCAATATTCAGACTTCTACACTCAATATTAGTGATCCCACAAGCCTGCTATGGTTGGCTAAAGCAGTGGAAGCAGTAAAGTTGGTTCAGTTTTCATGACAAGTGCCATTACAACCATCGATGCTTATTTTCCCATGCAACAGAAAGCTCGGAGAATGCTAGGGTTGTGAAAACAATGTACCAACTGTTGTGAACTTGATTCCCAATATGCTCAATCATAAACAGATATACCCTGGCAACATATGTCTGGAAATATATTGCCTACAAAAGAGTAATAACAATAATTAGTTTTTGGGGAAAGGAAAGAGCAAGAAACAACTTTGAGGCCACTAATTCTGGATGCAGCTCTCAAAGTACTATGGTGACATGTTATGTCAACCACTTATTTAACTCATTTAAATGAATGAAGAATTATTCCAAGAGTGGCATGCCTTTGAGCTAGCAAGTGCCTACTAACCATGAAAGCAAACAATGCAGCAGTCATGTCGAGTACATCTTGGTAGAAAAGAAAATGTCACTCCCTTGATGGCCAGTCCAGTGAAGCTTTCTACCATAACTTACAGCCACAACCGCTTTCCTTTCCTCAACCAACAGGTGCATGTTACACAGAATCAACCCTCGCAGGGGTCAAAGCCAGAATACTGGCCCAAGATCTACCACTGGCCCTGAAATTAGTACAACTACATAATATGCCACTCCTTTCCGTAATGCTTCTAGGTCTAGAAAGTATTTATGATAAACTGCCCATGATGATTACAGCTCAAACTTCGGTACTAAAACGTTAATTTTTTAGGAACACTAAAGATATCAGGAAGTTCAAGGTCTTGAAAACAAAACTTCCAAACTGGCCATCATTTAAAGGTAGTGAGGGTCAGTGCAAATTCTGATAAATGTAGCATGAGCCAAAAATACACCTCTTTAAAACATGGTTTGTTTATTTGGTTAAGCAGTTAAAGATATGAACTTCCAGATCCAAGACAGCTAGATAAATGGAATAGGTGCAAGATTGCAGCTGCACTAGAACGGTAAAGGGTTACAAACCTTTCTGTCGCAGCACTGAAATGCATACATAAAACAATTTTCCCCAGCATCCAAAAGGGCAGGCAAGGGACAGACACACATGCAAATACCAAGAATTAGCACAGTTGTATGTCCTAACAGAACGCACTAGATTTACAAAGGTCTGCACTTGGTTTCATCTCATTAAATCACACAGCAAAGAATAAATGCGAACAGAATACAACCAATGGACTAAATCTAGAAACTGACCAGGAAGTCTGTTCATGTTGACGCCCTGAGCAGAGAGGCCCACACCCATGTAGCCATCCCTGCCCTTGCTGACAATCTTGACCTCAAAGTAATAAAGGCCACACGCTGCAGGAATTGGATGTGTGGCACGAACACTAGCAGCATCTTTGTGGTTCTTTCCGATACCTGAAGAAAAACACACATGCTTAATGCAAACAACCAATTACACAAATATAAGCCATCTGTGCTATCAGATAAGAGGTAATTTTCGTAAGTTTCCAACCAACAAGAAAACTATTAATTGCTGCACTTTGGAGAATACAAATGATATAATACTTACGAGTAGAGGAACACATGGCTGTGCTAAATGCATTTCCTAGCAGGAATGCAAACAGCACATTCATATGTCAGCATGCATGAAAGCACAACTTTCACAAGTTGAGCGTGATCATCACGTTTCCATTACCATAAATGTGACGACACAACGCGTTATGCAGTCAGAAGTTTTCAACATTACTCATTAGCAATAGCTTGTTTTTTCCTTCTCTCTAAACTAGTGCATCACGACAACGACAGCATATCCTCAGTTTACATCAAGATCCCAACAAAAGAATACAATGATATGACCTAGGCAGTTTATGAAACGAACGCCACAAGCAATGCTGACTAATTTGAGTAATGATCAGTGTCTCCACCGAAGAAAGCTAGTGCCGTGCGCGTACATACAGCTCGACTGAAGCAAAAATCTTCCGTGAAACATTGGCAGCAAAAATCACCTCTTTGCTGAAGAAATTTTACTGCAAGGTCAGTCATCAAAACTGCCAGTAGGCCTAGAGCAGTAAGTGTAGCCAGTGTAGCTTACAAAAAGTAAACAAACAAATGTATTGACCCTCAGCTAGGGAAAGCCCACTGGCTTCGGGTAGCGAATGATAAACAATGACCAATACATAACGCAGGCATTCACAGGGGAATGTAACAAAGTATAGCGAAGCATAGTTAGCATCGTAAATCGTAAAATAACGGGAAATTAAAGCACGTAAAAGCCTAGTAACAATACCGTTTATTTTTAGTTCCCAACGTACTATCGAATTCTTGTACAAAAGGAGGCCAACGGCAATGGTAATCACGAGCACCTTGACATGACCTATTTGAACAAAATTCGAGCACGAGTTTGCTCGAGCAACGGAATCTGAGCAACGGTATCTGTCAGCAGCTTGGTAGCCCGTGAACAGCTGAGACTCTCCTTTCATGTGCGTCAAGACGGCATAGCTACAAAACCGCGAACGCAATGCACAGGACCAAAGTTATTTTTAATGCAGCAATAGCAGTCTACTCCAGCATGTTCTATTCTAAAAAACTTCCAAATGGTAGCACAATAGGAAAGAATTATAAGCAAATCACTCGAGATGAGCCTTTAGTACCACTAACCTTTATAGTGAACTCGAAGATTGTTTTGTGACAAGCCTATGTAGGTGAATTTGTCCTTTGGGCTCCAAGATCGAGGAAGGGGAGTTTCTTCTTCATTAACTGCGGGATACAACAACTTCAAACGATCAGTTGGTTGCTGCGAATACGATGTTGCAGATTCAGTTCCCCCAAAAGCCTGATTCATTGTCGCCATTGTATTGTAGTACGGAGTTACCCGGATGCGTTTACGTAAAATACGTCACTTCGTGTTTCCTCGACTCCAAACCCCCTAGCGGCAAGACGAATCAGCTGGAAAGAGAAAGCGGAACCGCGGAACGGAGGGGTGTGGGCAGAGTCAGCTCCCGGGCGCGTGTTTTCAAAGACCCTAAGGTGCAGCAGCGGAAGTTCCGGTGGCGTCACTAAACACAAAAACACGAGCAAAACAAAACAATTATGCCGCTTACATTTGTTTGAGCATACCACATAATGCACAAACTGAAATGCACTGTTAATAAAATGGTCTGCTGCATTAAAGCTTCTCAACAGCAATCCACTTTTTACATCGCCTTCGTTCGTCGCGCCATCTTCACGTCGGTCGACGGGGCAGCTGGCGGGCTGGCTGGCCGCTGGTTTCGATAGTTTTATCGGGAAGAAATGTGCATAGGACAGAGTATCGCGCTAAGGCACAGCCCCAAAACCAGCACGAGCGGTGTACAGGTTGAAAAAAAAAAGAAAACCGAAGGTTAGCTATGCCGAAACTCCGTCGCGATAGTTGTCGCGCGATCCTGTCGTACTCATTGGTGTGCAGTGCGTTTACTTTACGGCTGTGGCTAGAGTTCCAGACGGAACTCCAATTTGCCCTAGAGTTCTGTCCAGACCAAACCTAACCTAACCTAACCCAACCCAACCTAACCTAACGTAACCCAAACAAGAACTCCCAATTTGCGCTAGAGTTCCGTCCAGACGGAACCTAACCTAACCTATCCCAACCCAACCGAACATAACCACCACCACCACTGGACGGAACTGCAGCAGCAGTAAACGTTCCGTCTGGACGGAACGCTAGACACTCCGTTACTTTATTTTTGGTGATACGCAGGCTGACCCTGTCTTCTCTTACGACCATATTTTTCCGTCCCCATCCCAAACATATGCCCGCAAATATCGTAAATGGTCTTCTTGCTCCACTGGCGCTACTGTCCCGGCGCTGGCATCCATGCTTGGCTGGGACAGGCTGTGTCAACGATGAACTTTAAAGGAGACTGCTGAAGGTTAGATCTTCTGGAGCTCCGTCTCGATTGTTGTCATGCGGTCCTGCGGCGCTTGCTCGCATGCGGTGCATTTACAGCCCAGCGAGATCGAACGCAGCTGCCGAGCGAAGCTAGCAGATTTCACATTTTCGTAGGCTTCATACCGACCTTCAGGCCTAAATTTTTTTCTTTTGCTTCTCTCTGGCAGCTTGCAGTGCCGTGAAAGCAATGTCACCTTGCTGATTCGAACAAGGTGGCGAGCTGACCCAACACTAAGTGCAAGTTGAGGCAAGAAGATGAACAAATGCATCAAAAAGAATGACTTTCCTTTGCTTAGCCTCATTCTCTTTGTGCAGTCAAGAGAGGCACCGAGCACGAGTACAATTGCCCAGTTTAAAGTGCTGATGCCCTGCACACAGGAGTGAAGTGAAAGCACTGTCCTCACCACCTGAAGCCTGCACACACACATGAGAAAAGACTCCCTGTTGAGGAGGATACCACAAGGTCGTGGCAACTTTCTAGTAATCTTTTAAATCCAACAAAGAGTACTGCATACTAACATGTGTAATGTGTGGCAACAAAAATGCTGCAGCACCATTGTTAGTGTACTAAAAAAAGCTGCAAGAAAAACTTCCCAAATATTCAGCTTGCAGTTCAAAAGCGAACTGCTTTCAGCCCGGACTCCTCTCATCGACAGGTAGCTGTGACAAGAGCTGCTTATTCACGTACGCACATCACTTCACATATACGACACACACACTGAGTATGTGTTTCTTAAATTAAAAATGTCTTAACAGACACATACATTAAGAATGTATGTGGACAATACAGGCATATATTGAAATTATGGGGTGAAACATACCAGTGCAAAGCAGGCAATGAGGCATTCTTAGTTCCTTGAGCTTTCTGCATGAATATGTTTTACCATGACCATTTTGAAACTCCATTCACAAACAGGCTTTCCTTGTTTCATAAGCATGAAGTTATGTGGTTTAAAGTCCCACAGTGACTCAGGGTATGAGGGCCGGCGTAGTGAAGGACTCCGTATATTTCAAGCACCTGGGGTTCTTTAACATATACTAACGTCGCACTGTGCAAGGACTTCTAGCATTTCACTTCCATCGAAATGTGACCTATGCGGCCGGTATGGAACCTGTGTCTTTCGGGTCAGCAACCGAGCACCATAGCCACTGCACCACCACGGTGGCCTGAAGTTATGCGTAACGTGCATATGCCCGATGTGAAGGTGGCGTAAGACAAGTTTAATAAAGCATTCTTTAGTGCCGACATAACTTTGATTCGCTGAGAATCTGCTTTACCAGGTGTAGCTTATTGTTAGCATTATATGAAGTGGTCTACTATTTCTTTTCTAGCTTACTATCCACAAGCTTCAAGCAATGTATGTGGAATATTTACTTATTCTAGTTTCTCGTATGCTCATAAAGCACTCCCGTCAGCTCTTTTGTTACTGCATATGCTGACATGGCTCCGGATCCAGCACAATTTTATTGCATGTTGAGTGTTGGGGCTGTTGCTGTATTATGCATGATATCTTCTAATAACAACTGTACTGCATTTTTTGGAGTGAACTACTTTCAGCATGTTTAGTGAGTAAATGTAGATTATGCTGCTCTCAATGTTTTCACCTAGAGTTGTTCGATGTGCTTTAAAATTATCTGCAGACTGGCATTTTCGTACTGAGTCTGCAAGAAAAATCCATACCACTACCATAGCCGTACCATACTGCTGCCATATTCTGCCCATCAAACTTGGTGACTGCTGCAACGTCCTGTATCTTGTCAATACCAGTCCCTCGTGTAACACGCTAAAATGGAGTGTAAAGAAAATAAAATCAAGTCTCTTGTCGTTGCTGTGGTTTTATTAAAAAACAAAGCAGAACCAAAATATGTATGACTGCAGCAACGATTGCTATCTACTATGTTAAGTTCTGGCTGAGCTGTGGTCAGCGGAAATAAAGAAAATAGGGAAGAAGACTGGAAGATTTGCAGAAAAACAGAGAGCAGGGATATCGAGAGGGTAGCACCAGAAAACACTGCCGCTACCTTCCTAGGGCCAAGAAGAATTTTTTATCGTTTGATTCGGCCCAGTCAAAAACTGTTCAAGAGGGCTATTGCTACCCTTTCCATGGAGTCAGCACTCCTCAAGTCATGCTCTCACATGATGTGGGCAAGCTTCCAGGGTGAGGTAAATAGACTGCGTAAAGCAGGGTTCCCTAACCACGTCTTGGCTGCCGTGACCGAGACACAGCTGCAGAGGCAATGCCGGGAAGAAGATTTCGGCAAAGCCAAACCAGTGGTGATACCATATATTCACAAGGTGTCCCACAATCTAAAATGAGTTGGCAACAAGTACGGAGTTCCTATGGTCTTCTCCGCCCCCTGCAAATTGGTCAAGATGTGCCTCAAGGTTAGCAGCGGTGCTAAAGAAACATTCAACTGTGAAAAAAAACACTCGAAGCCCTACATAAGGTGTGCCACAGGAGTAGTCTACGAGATCCCCCTTACATGTGGCAAGGTGTACGTCGGCCAGACTGGACGCTGCGTAAACGAGCGTGCTGGGGAACACAAAAGGTCGTTAGGGAACGCATCATATTCTTTCGAAAACCTACCTGTCCATTGCCGCTCTTGCATCGATAAAAATGGGAAAAACTGAACCGCAATTTGGGGAGATCAATTCTAGCTGGAAGTAAAGATAGATTAGCTCACGAACTGGCCTTCTTTATCAAAGAGAGAGGTGACAAGTGCGTAAGTAGCACTTCTATCTCCCTGCAAGCAAGTGAACATAGATTGTTTAAAAATACTCAATAATGAGTAGTTTCAGTCTGTGTGGTGTTTTTGATTATTTTTTTTGCCATATGGGAAATGTGCATGCGTTCACCTTCTTCGGGCTATGTATATGCTACATGTGGCCTTCAATAAACACGGTTGGAGTCAACACCCGTCCTGTCCGTCTTTCTGTGGGGTGTGTTAAATTCAGTGCTGTTTTTGCCTTTTGTTAGGCAATGCTCCACCAACTAGCCCCGGAAGACTAATAAACTGCACATGTCCAACCAAAAACTTTAATTTTAACCCAACGTTTCGAAGCCGGCTCAGCTCCTTCATCAGGGACGACTGAGGGCAGTAGCTAGCGTCTTTTAAGTATGGAGGGGAGGAGGGGGTCAAAGGAACGAAAGCTGTGAAGTGAAAGGCATGGGGGAGGGGGAGGAGGGAGGGCGGTTAAGGACGTTAGCCACGTCGCACTGTGGGGAGGCGGTCAATGGCGACTTTTTTTCGTTGACTGCCTCCCAGACAGGCAAATCTGTCAAAATGTTTAGTTTGTAAGCCCAGGAAGATGTACTGTAAAATTAAACCTGTAGCCTGGTTTGTCCAACAGAATGGCTTTGCTGCTGCATTACCACAGAGGCCCATTCACATTTGTTGAAGTTTCATTCAATGAGATGAATGAAATGAACATGGCAAGGAACTCATGCCTGAGAAGGTGAGCATAGAAGAGCAAAAGTAGTAAAAGAGAGTACTTAACTTGATGTCCATATAGCAATGACTGTATAACGAAGCTACTCGCACCACTACGAAGTAGTGTATTACAGTGCTGAGCACAAAGCTTGAAACTGTGAAGCACACATAGCAATGACTGTATAACGAAGCTACTCGCACCACTACGAAGTAGTGTATTACAGTGCTGAGCACAAAGCTTAAAACTGTGAAGCACTTAATATGATGCTGCTTTGGTGCATAAAAATTGAATCCTACTTTTAATTAATATTGCTCAGGAATCCTTTCAAATACCTATACCATAAATATTAAGCTTTTAGCTGCTTTATGAAAACAAAGTTAAGCGACTTCAATAGTTCTTTCAGAACTGACGAGAGTTGCAAGGTGCATTGACAAACACAAGAAATGGGTGCATTCAGGATTAAACATTTGTCAATGTTGTGTTCATAGGCAGCCTGCAGTGCCCAGGCAGCACTGCAATCTGCCTGTTTCACATGGCCGCTCTGTACATTCGCATCTCACCTCCTTGAGCTTCACAGGTTGAAAACAAACTCCAGCTTCTGCTGTGCTAGTGCAGTTCACGTTATCGACAGGCACAAGCAACGCACGGTGGTTCTTTTCACTTCACAGGTGCAGTTGGCACCTTGTAGAATTTGGTCACGCCCATGTCACCAATGTGCGTTTGTTTTCAAACAATTTTTCTGGGTGGCAGACGAGTTTTCACGCCTTCCCTGTAAGATAATGCCTCTTGTGAAAAATATATATATTATTGTTCAAATGTGCGTCTAAAAACTGCTGCTGTCAGCTGCTTTGGCAGTGACAAATGCAACAGCACATCAGGAATGATTATGAATATGTACATTTGGCTGATAACATCCCTTGCCTAGGTGCCCCCATCGTACCCCACTTAGCTGACACACATCACATGTGGCTTCGACAGAGCACACATGCTTATGCCCATAAAAGCAGGCAGGTGGCATGGAAAAGCACCATGGTTGCAACTATAAAATGCATGCTCTCTTGCTAGGCTGTGTTGCAGCACTGCAATCAACGCAGCAGACTTCATCACAGGTTGCCTATAAGGAATTGAAATATAATGTAACTTCTTAGCTCTTAAGTGTACTCTGAACACACCCCTTAGCAGACCCTACACTACCTGCAACTCACATCTGGAGATGTCAGTCCTCCTGTTATGGCATTTGTCACCAGCTGTTCATGCAGTTATGAGCCAAACTTTTTTTTATTTTGAGCTCGCATTGCTCAAATATTGCACTGTTTTGTGCGTTTACTATAACTTGTGCTTGTACTGAAAGATGGGATAGCTACAGCTTTTTAGATGACAGCTTGTATGAGTACCCCATATGCCCTTTAACAAGAAAAGTTTTTGCTATTAGTACATTTTATAGTTTCGTTACGAAATGTCAATAATGTTCTCGAGGAACGAGCACTTCAAGAGAATCCAGTGCGTGTTAACTTGCTTGAAGTAAGGCTGGTACACTAACATTTATTTGGTCGAACGCGTACTGTGCCAGTGTTAGAAAAACAATAGGAAGGAGCATATGCAATAGGCCTCATTTTGACTTGTTTACTGAAAGGCAAAAATGTCAAGTAGCATACAGGATTATAAATTGGGTATAAACAACCAGAACAGTCTTACATTGCATACTGTGTGTCCACAGCACAGCAAAAATGCGACTCAGCCAAAGAGCACGTTCTTCTGTACAAGGTAACCAAAGCATCTTGCGGTTCTTCGGCAGTTTGAAGTCGGCACATATATCTCACTACAATGCACATGCTAGGCACTTGAGCACGTCCTGACAATCTAGCAAGGCCAAAATTTGTTCCACCTCGACAACGGTCCATCAAATTTCATCTTATTTGGCGTCACAGCTTTTCACCACATCATGACGGTAGTGCCTTGCGGTGGATACCCAATGAGGGATAATGAGAAGGCACAAAATACCAGAAGTGGAGCACACAACAGGTTTGCTACTGGAGTAAGAAAAAAAGCAATGAGGGCCTTCCGAGATGCACAAAATCCATGCGATGAGGTGCCTGCAGAACGAATGCATTTTCGGAGGTTGATTTCACACATTAAGAGGGAACGCCTCGTCATATTACAAAGGTAAACTACACCACAACTGCTAAAAATCACTGCTGAAAAGCTGTAAAGATGCAGGCAAGCAATCTGCAGGAAAATTTTAAGGAAACGCGTTTTCCGCCCTGGACGCGGCCATCTTCCTAGCCAACAGCACCAACAGGGCAACCAACAAAGCAAGTCCTGCCAAATTTAGCGAAATAATAACAGACAGTTTTGAAACAACCATTTTGCAAAAAATACACGCAAAGTAGTGCCTCATTTTGTGAAATGAGTATAAAATAAAAATAAAATACTTTACAAAAATGCAGTGCCAGTCTTTTGTCGATCTCGAAATTGGCGGGGCAGCAGCATCGTGATTGCCACGAAGTCAGATGGGCTTCTGCTAAAAACTCGGTGCTGCGTGAAGTTGTCTAAATTAATTCGATTCCGTCTATTTTTTCAAAGGTATGCAATATGTAAGTTAATGAAACGCTTACGCATACCACGCTTTGACCCTCGGCAACTGGAATCAGCGAGTCGAGCTACGTAGGCTCGATGTGCCCCACACAGCGCTGCTCAAAGAATACCGTCACCGCAAGAGATGGCCAGAACGAAGCGTAGTTCTTCGCTTCGAACGATATGTGAGTGTCATCGCCGGAACGCCGCAACAGCTTTCATAAACCTCAAACCGTAGTTCATGACCAACTCGGGTGCACTCCTCCGGTGACAACGCTGCGGCAATAACCCAATCAGCGAAAAGGTAAGCTATCAGAAAACCCAAAACATTAGCGTGTGGAAATCTAAAGTATTAAATTTCCTGCAAACTGGGAAGCGTCTCTTACAATGTTAAAAATTTAAATATACGGTGTCTCTTCAACAATGGGTGCCAACTAAGTGTGATAGTCATAACTTGCACGTCAGAAATAAGATGTTGAAGCACTAGCTGTGGCAATCGTTTGGTCGCGGATGGGATGGAAACGAAAGAATGCAAGCACTGGCCTTAAATGAATTAATTAAGAGCTTGAGATGTTCGGCTCCCATACAGGAGCTTTGTTCACAATGATACAGCGACACTGGGCACAAGCGTGCGGAATGGCGCCGTTGCTTGCTACTGTGAATGTTTTCTTTTCATGCTGTCGTAGCTTTGACTTCAAAAGGGAGCAGGTGGTCGGTCTCCACGGTGCATACGAACACGGCTTTTAAAGGCCTGCTGCCTCTCAGTGCTTTCCTGTCGACAGTTTTGTTCATTACATCCTTCATATAGCAACTCCAATTCACAGGGAATCAATTTTAGGCAACCGCAACTACACAAAGGCAGTGTACTGCTTTAAAAGTATGCACCTGTGGAAGAAACAGTGGTAATTTCTTGTGACCGACATTGCCAGAAAAAAAAAAAAAAAAGACGCTTATTCCTTCAGTCTCATGCGTTTCACGGCAACCTTATCGTGTCGCAGTTGTTTGGTACGGATGTTTTACACTTGCAGTCCATTCTCATCTCAAACAAAAACCCGTCTCTTTGTTCCCATCGCAATTACAAAAATGTGAAGTGATTGGCAATAATTTTACATTTACATTTTCATTCCTTACAAGGAATGAGCAAAATGCCTGCATAACCTACTAATGTGGTTTTGAGAACTGGCATAGGGTCACTCGATCATAAGGCGCCATACATATCTGGTACTAGTCAAAAAAGCAATATTATGATTGTTAATATTCTGCCCCATGAAACTTGAAATATTTTTCAGCAGCCGTTCGGAACAATAAGATATATTGCCTCCTCTATTACCACTTGCTTGACCAACATACGTTGCTGATAGACTAGCAGTTGCTGTGCCTGGTATAACGCCAGCATGCTCTAAATAAAATTCAGTGCTCCTTGGGAACATGCCACAAAAAATAAAAGAAAAGCGATTTGATACACATCTCTACGGCAATTTAGCTCAAGCCTATAATGTTGACCAACTGACCTTTAAGTAGTTTATTACCTCTGATAGTGATTTACTGCTGCTTATCTATCCGCTAAATTTCTCACAAAAGGTATTCCCTATTCAGATGTACTCTTTAGCAGCAGCACTATCACTGCCTCGTCCGCCATGCCATACTGCCGCTGCACCTCCTGTAGAAGGTGCAACGACCGAATACTGAACTTTGACATCACAGTCATTGATCACCTGTTGACGCTGAAAATGAAATAGTGTGAAAGCAGAAATAGGATTGTAAATTATTCAGCAGTTGTACGCAAATACCACATGGCAATTCATGTATATTATTGTCTTATGTATTATTACAAAGAAGAAAACATGCAACCAGGATTTGGTGTCCATAGTCATTGAACTTCTGCACAGGCGTAATTGATGGCTCATTGCCCTAAAAGCATAGATGTAAGCCAGCAACTTGCTGTACATGAGGCGCAGTCACATGCTACTTGATGGGAGGGCTACTCTCCAATTGCGCAAGGCATGTTTGCTTTTCTTGTGACTTGTCGTGTTAGCTTTCATGTCTTCTGCATATTGCATATGCAGTTTTCTCAATGGGGGGGGGGGGGGGGGGATGAGCCAACAACTGCTGATCTCTTTGGGAGACCAGCTGAGTGGTGCTTAAAGGGACCCTGAAATGATTTCAATGGTCATATATTCTGGTGCAGCAGATCTGCAGATGTGGTCTTTGTGGGTATTCGAGTCAGATTTGAAAGCTCTGCGTGGACCCTACAATTTAGAAATCATTTTAAAAAATAACTACTCGCAGTAGCTTGAAAAGCGATTAGAGTGACATATCAACCCGCGCATGTCCCCTACCCCTATTTATTACATCAGTGGGCAGTCTGGGCTAGCCGGTTTGCCCACACTGTGAATGATTGTTTCAAGGTGAGTGACCCTTTGTTGGCACTGCATGATTCTGCCATTTGCACTCGCAGGCACACTCACACTGATGCAGCAGTCCACAGTCACTTTGCAGCTGGGACGTTGTCCTCCACACTGCGGCACAGCGAGTGACTGTGCTTGGCCTTCTTTGATGGCGTGCCTGGGGGTACACGTTTTGAACCTTTGTTCAGGCCAGGTCGTCTCCTTGAGATGCTTGTTGGCTGCACACTTATCTTGCCTCGGCACCTTGAAACCCTGCAGACTGCAGCTGACGTGTTTATCATTGCCATGACAAAGCTTTGCTTGCTTGGAAGGCTTTTCAGTTTTTTTGCCAGTCTGGCTGTATGCTTCATGCATGTTGGGTCATTTCCAACTTTAGCCTTCAGGTGTTGAAAGGCTTCTATGAGGGCTTTGAAAGGGTCCTCCGCCAGTTCCTAAAGCAAACACACACAAAAAAACAATTCTTTGCTTAAATGCTGCTGTTGGCCTACCGATGGGCTGCTTGTCTTAATCTGTTCTATGCGAAGAGAAAACTGAGCTCAATGAACCTGATGCTCGTCAAAGGTACAGCACGGCAGGCTTCGTTAAACTTCCTCCCATTGAAAATGAGCCAAGTTCTTTGATGCATATGTGGCTAAAATGTAAGAAGGAAAAGTGAGGAGAAGCACCATGTATCCCAAACGTATTGTGAAAAAAGTGGCAGAACTAACATATTATTCATAAGCCTACTTTACGCTTCAGAATCATGGTTGCTAAGAGGCAGCATGCCAGTCGGCATGTGCCGGCTGTTGCTGCTGTGGGCAACAGAGAGGCATGATTCAGTAAAACGCGCTCTTGGGCATGTTGGTTACTTGTCTTAGGCACAGTAGCAGCGCAAAAAAACACACAAAAGAAGAACTAGACACGCAGCGTCTGTACGTGTCTCTCGGTGTCTATTTCTTCTTTTGTGTGTGTTTTTTTGCACTGCTACTGTGCCTAAGAGAGGAATGAGAGGAGGATGATGCATCATGCATATGAGGGGAGGGCATTGTCTGATCATGGGGCGGTTCCTCTGCTCTCCTCTATATTTAAATTTACTTCCTCCATGGTCTAAAATATGCATGAACCGTTGTTAGATCTTCTTGCTTTTGGGGGAAAATTGCATAATTAAGCATTTCTGCAGAATTCTTGTTAGGAACGACAATTTCGTTTTTTGTTATTACAGACACCAATCAGGGTGTGAGAATAATAAAAATGGGACTGGTTTTGTTTTGAATTCTCATAAAAGCCAGCATATTGTTACACAGTTTTGTTGATGCCTTGATATGCTTAACCTCTCCATCTACATAAGCAAGTGAACGTCTCGAGCTTGGCGGCTGCAGTAACAGTGCGTTCACATTCTTTCAGAGGAAAAGCCACGATACTGTCATATTTTAAAAGGAGCATTAATGGTAGTGACGAAGTTTCTAGTTTTGAGTAATGCTCAGCATCCAATCATGGGTTTTTATCTTTTATGGTACCAGGCTGTCCAGGAATGAATGAGTGACAGTCCGATGCCAGACTAATATATGGCTTTGTCCGGATGGCATGCATGGCCACTACAGCAGGTGCAGGATTGTGCACCATGGCACTGGGAGGCATTGTCTTACCAGCACCTTCCTTTAAGTAAAGGGAATACCAAGTATTACCTGATGCTGAACTGCAACCAGCACATGCTGCTTTACTGAAGGTACATTTGGAGTATGCACGGTGTCTCAGAAATAAGCATGTATTTATTTTATGTGCGTTATGGTTTCTGCAAAATGTTGCATATTTTTCTTCATGAATTCGCAGCATTTTAAATTCTCCAACACAGAAAATAATGGGCCTTAGTCATCATAGGGTGCCTATTGTCACTGACTATGGTTTAAAATGACTATGGTTTATCATAACTGCAGCCAACATAGAGTTGCTGTAATTCATCTTGCTAATGTATAGCACCATAACTTACGTGGTTCATTAGTTGAGCAGTGGAAGTTTCCCTACTTTGTGGAGGACTGTACTGGGTCGTTGGAGCTGTTGAAGTGGAGGGAGTGTCCCAACAGTCTAGAGCATCGGTCGGAGCCTTGCTGCATGCAGCATTTTGCAGCACTTGTGTCTCATGGAGGCCTTCAAAGAAATCAATGCCAGGACAGTTGTCTCCGAGCGCAAGCTTTCCAAGGTTGTAGCGAGCTTCTGTAGTCAGCAGAGGTGCATTTGGGAAGATCCCACCAAACACTTTGTGCACGAGTGCCTGGTGTTTACAATATGCGCCCTGCTGACCAGAGCGGCAGGTGCACAGGCCGATGTCAGAGTACACATTGTAAAGCTTGCTATCTGGACTGCTGCCATTTGGGATGACATAATGCCCATCTCTGTTGCACCTAATGTTTTTTTCGGTGTCTTTTGGCAGCTTCTTTAAAAGCCTCTCATAGAGGAGCATGTGTCCAGTCATACGTGAGTGTGCATGGTCTAGTATTCTGTGGAAAAAATATTTCTGCCACACAACAGAGAGGAATTCAGCTAGGGCTACAACATTAAACGCTTTTGTCCTGTGCAAGATTATGTCTTTTAGGACCCTAATCGAGGCCTCTGAATAATTATTTGTGTTGTGGCCTCTTGTCTTCGCTGACAGTCGGAAGAGAAGCACCCATTCTTCTTCTCTCTCCAGTAGAGTGTCGACGTGGGTGATGAAGCCCTTGTGCTGTTGGGAGTAAAGGTCTTGCTTGGCGGCCTCCAATGTGTCTTTTCTATTAGCGTGCATGATCTGCAAGGTTTCCAGCAAAAAAAAAGAATAACTCCAAGCAGAAGCATTTAAACACTAGTGCAATATATAAAAAAACTAAATATTTCAATTCTGAACCACGTTATATGAAGTACACTCCAAACATTTACATGTAGTCTGAGAGCTTAGCTTTGAATTAGTCAGTGTCCAAAATTTTTAGCACTGGTGCTGCCATCTCAAGAGCATCTGCTGTATTGAAGTGCAGCAGCAGGTGGAAACACTAGTATAGCTTCAGCGGCATTGTAAAAATTCTCACTTAATTATGAGCTAGAACAAAGTTGCTACAATGATTTATACATATGCTGAGTTTGTCAATTCGGTCTATAGATCCCTGGAAGAATGAGCAGGTGCGTTAATTTTGGATGCACATTGGGAAAAATTTCGTGAAGGCCTTGACAGTGATTAAGCAAGCATTCACGCAGGTTTGCAAGGCCTGTATGAAATGCTGTTACCAAAATTAAACTTCTTGAATTGGTTACAGACACGGCAGCAGATTTAACTCTTGTTGTGCATCATTTTATTGCCGTATTTGTGGTTGAGATCCTGACCACTCTTCGGAACGAGGAGTGCATTGACACCTGCATGGAGCTACATAGGATTGTCGTAAATGTGCAAACATTTTGTTCCAGGTCACTGTTGCGGCTACCTGGTGTTACAATTATGACTCTGAAAGAAAGCAGCCATCCTCCCAGGGAAGAGCCTGCACTTGTGATGAATGGTGAGACAAGTGTAAAGTCGGGTGCATGTTCAGGACTATCCTTGGCATCCATGGCATTGTGCATGAAAAGCGGACACCAGAACGACAAAGGAGTCAATTCCATCTGCTACTGTACCATCTTGCAGCACCTGGAGACGTCCCCTTAATCGGCCTACTGAATGATTTCAAGGCTCCCTTTTCCAAATTTGCTGCTTTTATTAAAAAAGAGGTGGAGCTACCACCAGAAAAATGTATCAGGGCTATGACATTGCATCTCACATAAAGCGAACAACCTTGGCTATATCACTCTGTTACAACTAATGAGGAAGTGCTGTAGGCTCACTCCCACAGTCTCCTAGCTACTGTGATCCCCGTAAAGAAAATGTAGCTCCCTCTCCTGAAATAAATAAATTAAAGTGGATTTGAAGCTTTAACTGCTGGCCAGGTTTGCTCCAACAGGCTACAAGGTCAGGTGGCGCTTGCGTGTGCGCCAGCCAGGTAAAGCGTCTAAAGTGGAAGCAGAAGCACGGTAAGCACTAGACAGGTGCAGCATTGGAAGTGAACTGCTGCACACGGCCGGTGCTCAGCCAATGGCAGGAATTTGAAAAGCTTGAAAGTCAGTCACGAGGTATGCCTTGCAGGCCCACCTGGTCACGTGATGCGTCACCTGTCCAATCTGATCTCTGCCTTCTGTGCGACTGCCGTGTCCAAGAAACTCGTAAACAGCAGATTTCCTGTGTCACCCATGTTTAGAGCGCTCGAACAGTGTGCACCAATCACTGAAATCTGAAATCATGTAGCAGCCATTGTTTTTTGGCAAAGGGCTATTTCCCACCTGGTTTATAGGCCTATTCGACTATTCCTGTGGAAAGGTTGTTCAAGAGCCTAATGGTCACGGCAAGGTATAGCTTTATTTGGAACTCTATGCATTACTTGAGAGCTTTACAGAAGGGTCATGCATACTGTACGTTATGAGTGCACTTGTGCTGCAGTAGCTTTGCACCCTGACAACTTTGTTGAGGATTGAAGGCGAGGATAGCGACTTTCACCGGTTGCCATGAGCACCTCATTCACGACGGTATTATTATGTCCCTGAAACGCTAAGGTCTTGGCCAGGAGCACATGACCATTCTAGAGAGCTTGGAAAGCAGTTTGATAGGGTCCGCTTTGAAGAAACAGGCACACACAGCCGACCTTTTGAACAAATAACTGCCACTTTTCCCTGGCTATTTTTTGGCTGTAATAGGGCAAGTCCAGTGACTGCAAACTTTAGATACAAAGAACCTAATCCGTGTGACCGTCAAGTTTATTATAAGTCGGCTAGACTGTTTAATCTGGTCCATGATCACGAGGTTGTGTACAGCTCTTTATCTGAACAGTATTGTCTCATTCCACAGTCGCAAATGGTTCCTTGTTCTGCCTGCTTGTCGCTGACACCTGTGCTGCCCCTGCTGTGCTGCATAAGTAGTCCCACAATCTTTGTGATGATGAATTGAGAGGTGAGAACTCTCCTATGCTAGGCTGTACTTTTTACAATTATGCGTGTATGATGCCTACAAACTGAAACACGAGTGGTCAGTGCTTTGGCTGCATCATCATGTACCAGACATGCTATAGTAGCACCCATTCTTCAACCAAATACCATAGGCCTGCACAGCACACATACAATCCATGACTTGTGAGACACTGTCTTGTGACATAGTATCAACAGCACAATACCTGGCCTTTCCACCGCAGTGGCTCAGTGCTTATGGCGCTTGGCTGCTGACCTGAAAGACGCGGGTTCAATCCCAACCACAGCGGTCTCATTTTGATGGAAGCGAGATGCTAGAGGCCTGTGTGCTGTGCGATGTCAGTACATGGCATGGGGCCGTCATTATCCGGAGACCTTCACTACGGAGTCTCTCATAGCCCGAGTCGCTTTGGGTGATTAAACACCCGTAAAACATCAAAACTCTTTCTTCTGAATCGGTCGCTCATTGCTGTTTCTGCATGCATTCAGATTTTTATATCGCTGATAATGAATAAATTCCACACCTTTTGAAAAATGGCCATCAGTGACTTCCTTTCACTTGGGCTGACTCCATGCTTGGCAAGCGTCAGCCACCGCCACTCAGCCTGCGCTACATGAAAGTGGCATAGCAGCTGCCTGGCTTCTGGCCAATGTCCAAGAATTGCTGCTTTCTCAGCAGCACTGTTATCAGTCATAAAAGTCTCTGGTGCCTGCAACAAGAAAAGGCCGCATATTGACAGCTATGGAACAGCTGAGTTATTCCCATGACATTAAGGAAGCTGTTTCTTACATCCTGCGCCGAACCGCCGGCCGTTGGGTTATCTTCACCGATTCAAAAGCATCTCTGCAGATCCTGGCCAACCTGCTGAAGAAAACGAATCACCAGCCAGTTTCCCTGGACATTGGGTATATCCATCATTTAGCTATTGCCGCAGGCCACTACATAACATTTCAGTGGGTACCTGCTCACTGTGGCATTATGGCTAATGAAAAAGCAGATGAAGCGGCCCGTAAGGGCCATCAACATCAGAGATACATTCGAAGTTTTCTCACGAAATCTGATGCGTCCCAAATGGCTAAAAGTTTTGCGTACGAAGAAACGTATCGGCTTTGGAGTTTGCCGACACATCAGTACCAATTTCTTCACTCAGTCGACCCACATCTTAGATCAAGACTCTCACCCAGAATTCCTCGACAACTCGAAACACTTTATCACCGACTTCGTCTGAATGCTGCATGTACAAATGGCCTGCGATACCGTTTTGGACAAATGAACAGTCCACATTGTGACAACTGTGCTTCGATAGAAACTGTGGAACATATCCTGCTTGAGTGCCCTGCGTATGCTAACGAGCGTGCGTACTATGAACATTGCATGCAGAAGCTCTGCCCAGTGCCCCTAACAATGGACAAAGTTTTAGGCCCCTTAGCCTGCTTCAGGCAACAGAGACTTGCAATGAACTTTCTTTTTACATATTTAAAAGACATTGGACATCTCGATAAGCTCTAAATTCACTTGCAGGTTACCTTCATGCATTCTTCTTGCAGTGAACTTCGTCAGCCCATTCGTCGGACTATGCACTCCATCATTCCATAGGTTACATCAATACTCGCCACTGCATCCTTAGTACCCATTTCATGGCTGCATTTTATCTTCGTTTTTTTTTTTCCACCTCTTCCACGCTGCTCTCCTTCAGTCTTTATCTCCCAAATTCCCCTCCCTACGCAGAGTAGCATGCCAGCGATATTGAAACGCCGGCTAAATTCTCTGTTTCTTCATTAAAGAGTCTCTCTCTCTCTCTCTCCCATGACAGACATTTACGGGTGCAGGGTAACATGATTAGAACGAACATTGGGAGGCAGTAGTTTAGCTGCATTGTATGTCAGTTCAGCTGACCTTGCTACATTACCCTGTGTTGCTATGAGGGTATTTTTCACTTCGGCTTTGATAGCATTACTTAAAGGGTCCTAACACTATGCAACTATAATTTCTATCCTTGCCAAACATAGCTTGATATTTCAATGTAGAGGTGACATTTACACAGCATAGTTCAGCGTGTCAGGCAGGCTATACCAAAGAAAGCTTAACCTAACCACTTCAATTCTATAGCTTGTTCATTTGTGGTTGAAGTCTTATATATGACAGGCTGGGCAAGCAGGAATTTAGGAAGCATTGGGATAGGCTTGCATTAACTCAGCTTTTTTTTCATCAAAGTGCAAAGTCATATATTTTAAAATTTGCAGATTGTCACACCGCCTCATGCAGCAAACTATTGAAGCTTAGAAGTTGCAGGCATGGCCTGTGGCCAATGCTGGTATTGTTAAGCAGTGGCTCTGTCTCTGCTGCTTTCAAAAAGTACAGGCTGGCGCAGATCCATATTCTGAATTAATGTTGCCTAACTCATGTATTCTAGCATTACCTGGCATTTCTTCAAACAACATGCAGTATAATTTACAATTTACATGTGCCCACCCCACAGCCTCCAAAGGAAAAGGGGTAGTTGTGCTTCAGCAGCTCGAAGCCTGCTGAGTAGCCCTCAGTAGTCTGACTGCTGTGCACAATGACTGCTATGGGTATGGCACCAGCTGATGTTGCTGTCAGCATAATTGTCACGCTGCTCCTTGTTGAGTCACATGACGTTGTGGAATCAACGAAGATGACTTCGGAGGATGATTCCAGCTGCTGGGCACGCCTCATGATTGGAGTTACCAGGAGCACTGCCCAGCTGCCTGCCCCTCCCTCTGAGTGCACCTTCACATCAACTCCTGCATAAAAAGGTTTTCATGTTTCAGTATGGCATAACATGAAAGCATAGTTTGTGTGGCAACACAGATAATCTTATGAGGCACTGAGAACAAATTGATTCCTACATCGATTCCTACTCTTATATGGACGAAGAGCACATTTTCACTGAAAAGAATTTTTATATGGTAGGAAGGACATTAAAATGGAAGAAGGGTATCGCCATCGCTGCCCATTTTCACAGCTACATTTTAGTGATTTCAGGCGAGATTTCTTGTTCCATGCAACAAAGAACAAAGTATGATGTGCCTGCATAATGTAACTTTATGTATTGCTACTGGCAGTCCACTTTCATCTCACCAGGGAAATTAAACAGCTAAATGTGCAAAATATAACTAAACAAACTCGCAACACAATGTCATCACCGCCATTGCAAGTTTTCATTAAAATAGGGCAAAAATATTGCAGTGTTAACTCCTAATTTTTTCAGCAAAAACATACTTATACTGTATGTTTTTCTCTTGAGTTTGGTGGCTATGCAATATTCCATTCCGGCGCAAATAAGTTTTGAAGTTTGTCATTTCCGTGGCGTCTGTTGAGGTGATTGCTTTAAGCAAGACTGCATTTTCGGCATCACAAACATTCCCCGTGCGTTTATACTTTCTAGCTGCTTCACTAACAAAATTTTCATGCTGTTTTAGGTCATCGTAACATTTTATGAAAGGACTCATTGTTTTCAGTCACTGCTTCAGCCATGCAAGACGAATATGCATATTTTTCAATGATGCTGTGTCGGCATTTCAGCATCACGCGAAGCACGCCCCTGGCCACAGGCTGAATTTCAGTTTCGGCTTGCTGTTCTTGCTTTTTTTAAAATGGGTTCACTAAATAACTTGAAAAATGGTTTTTTTGTTGTGTAGAGTGGACTCCAAAGATGTGATGCTACTGTCAACTTGAAATGTTTGATAAACCTTAGGAGTAGCACTCACTTTAACAGTCCTTGAAGTATTACTGCTAGTCAGACCTCAGAACTTCACCAAGCTCTTTTTTTTTCTTATTCTATTGAGTAGTCCTTTATAAGTCCTGGCCTTATGATCCACGTATTGCAAGTCCTTTATCTTCGTTGTATGCTGTTCTGTGTTTTGACGATTTCTCTAAAAATGGGGTTTGGTGGGATTTTTCTTTCACTCGGAGCATAAAGTGCTTCATGGACCTGTGTTACACAAAGGGGTGCAATTCTTTCAAGACGTATCACATGTTAGTACCTCCGTGTGCAGATGTTTACGCTCACTGCCCGCTTGGTGGGTGTGCTACATTGTAGTTTTGTCTAGGCAAAATATTTGGCTGAAAAGGGTTAGGGCATATTGCTTTCTTAGTAAGCAGAACAAATATTTGTCACTAACTTGTGTTAAGGAAAGCTATCTCCTGGCATTAGGCGTGAATAAATTTTTCGCATTACAAAGAAAGCTAAAGGTGCAGTGGGGTAGGCAACATTTTTGGTATCTTTGTGTAAACAAAGTTAAAGCTGACAAATTTTTCCCTTATTGGTTAATAGGTGCTTGGCATTGCTAAGCGAGTATCTCTGTGTCTCAATACTAGATAGCGATCATGCTCAGTGCATTGTTTCTGTTAATTGTCCACCCTCATCAGTACATTGAACAGGCTAATGAGACACATATTTGAACTTGCTTCACTTCTTCCAGAGCAATAATAATGCATTTAGCTTTAAGTATGTTACTGCTTACAACACAACCTTGCAAAATTGACGGCTTTCTCAAAACAGTTTTCTCGGTGGCAGATGGTCCAGTCTAGTGTCCATAAATATTGGTTCGCAATTCAGCTGTGCACCTGTGCGTAGTGCGCGAGTTTGTGTTGAAGTGGCATAGAAAAATAGACTGCTAGAGGACATCACAACTCAGACTGTTTTTGTGGCGAGCAACTAGAGGCCATGCTGTGTTGCTCCTTTAGCAGCATTGTGCATGGATGCTTCCCTGCTGTGGTGTGGTCACTGAGCAAGGCAACCAGACTGGGAGCACATGCAAAAACTGGTTTAGCCTTCATACTGACATAGCTGCTTATTAGCCACAGAACGATGTACAGAAAGGAACCCTTATGGAGGACTAGAAGTAAACTTCTGAAGGTAGTACATTTTATTCCCACTGGCAGCTCTAGCAAGTGGCAAGCAACAAAAAAAATGTTCCCTTTAACACGTTGTACAAAGGTCTGTGGCATGCACACTTAGCTGTCATCAAGCCCTTCTTTTTTTTGCTTACCTTGTTCTGCATACTCGGGGATTTTCTCCTGCAGCCTCATCAGTGGTTCCTGAACTGTGCCATAATGTGTCTCCCGCCAGGCCTCGTACATATAATAAACAGTCCTTTTCGTTGGGTTTAGTGCACCACTGGCAAGTTTCAGTAGGCTTCCAGTGTCACCTTCAACACACAAAGACCCTTCGTGCAGGCGTATCGCATCAGCCGGAGTAAGTCCATCAGCGAAGTACTGGTGAAAAAGTTGTTTTGTTTCTTCACTGCATCGCAGAAGGCAGAGAGCGGCTGCACTCTCCGTTGCATGGTTGTGCTGGGTGTGCAACTTGATCAATGCACACAGCGGAGAATTTCTTCGGAGATACGCATCATTCTTTTGGGTGTTGTAGTTGACTTTTTTTATCTTTATATCGATCATTGCATTGCAGTTTGTTGTGTTTGGTGTTTTTTTTGTTGAGGCAGTGGAGGTGGCACCTCCGAACTTTGTGACACACCATTCTGCAAAGGACACATGTTCATTCTATAAAACACCACTTTCTTAAATTTTCTAATCTGCACATTGATATACTTCAAACTAATGTTAGGTGTGCATATTTCGCTACCATTGTTAAAAACTTCTGTAAAACACCACTTTTTTCAATGTTCTAATCTGTGCATTGATATACTTCAGACAAACTAATGTTAGGTGTGCATATTTCGCTACCATTGTTAAAAACTCGATCGTGTAAACTGCTGGCCTATTTTTGCATGTATCCTGCCACACTGCTCAGCACAACCTTAAATTATAGTAAACAAAACTATTTACCAAAATATAACTACAAATCATTACTCATGTGCAAAGTCCAGCCTGCAACAAATTTATGCTAACGGCAGTGTTATAATTAATTTGTTTCTGAAACAGCACTTTCGTTCCAGGTAAGGTAGCTTTCCCGCATCGCATGTTAACTGTGATTTCGTGTCGCGAGAATTTTTAACAAAAACTAATTGAAGTTATGTAATGCAGCGCTTGAGATGCTATTCGACGAAGATGGGGAAATATTGTGGGAAAGGTAGCTTGTGGTTGTGCACTGCCGCTGTTTAGACCATATTTCGCGACGTGAAGCTTGCTTTCCTGCAAAGCTAAGGCTCGTCCACAAATGTGCAGTGTATACAAACTACCTTGCAGTTCAATTCCCCCTTCCCGGGGGTGGTAATTAAAGTGCGTGACAATTTTTTACCTTGGAGGATTTTCATGAACTGCTAACGAGAAATTTTTTTTAATGCGTTTGCGGGCGACCCGGATCATAATCGCACAATAATGTATGTGCCGAAAGCGCGGAGTAAACAATTCAGACCTACTTCTGACATTTGCCCTCCTTTTGGGCACTGCAGATGATCCATGATGTATTCGTAGCAGCGCTGTAACGTTTCACCCACTCCGAGGCCCCTTCTTCACTGGGAATGCCGCTTCGTAAAACGACAGTATGTGCTGCCGAAGCAGCAACATCTCGGAGGCATTGCCAACCGAAGCCAAGGCCCTCCTCGGGAGGAGCAAGCATGGTTTCGTTGTTGAACTTTTTTCCAGACTGAACTTAAATCAACGTCAGCGAGCTCCCGCAACTCGGAAGGAAATCGAGCACGGCGAAACCGCGCACGTATGCAGACGAAAAAGACAGCCACTGAAAATACAGTGAGGAGGGTGGAAAGCAGAAATCCTCTATTCTTTCCCCAAGCACGTGCCAGAAGCTGGGTCGTCGTCCCCCCCATTTCTCGGGAGAGGTCGTCTCCGTGGGAAGTAGTGATTTACTGAGAGGCGTGACGCCCGCGCTTAGGGTGCCTCGATGCCAGCTATTCGCGCTAATCCTTCCGGCGCCGACTCATCCCCTGCTGACCGGCAGTACACGAGAGGTAGAACACTGGCAGTGCATCGCGCATTTCGGACGCTGCCCAAAGCCGTGTGAAAATTGGGGAAGAATCCCGAACTGCCTTGTCAGAGCCGCCGGGGGCCGACGACCTTTTCTCGCTGAAGAAATTTCTTTTGCTGTCAGCGGAGACGGCAAAGCCTATGTGTGGAAGCTTCTATGGGGCATCAATGGAATGCACATGCAGCGAGCTGCGTACGCGGAACCTCACGCCCGGCACGCTCCAGGAGGTGCGGGGTCCACAGTGTTCAGGCCGGTGAGCCCTGGGCTCCGTCTACTTGTACATACAGTGCCATTGCATTTTACGAGTGTAGCTAGCAGACGACAGAACAGAAGCGGGAGTTTCGAACATGCGACGCCTTATTTGAAATAGCAGCCGTGGCCACAACGGATCTTCGCCTCAATGGACCGCGTCATAAACTTATGTGCGGAAGACGGCAGCGAACTGCAGGCACGGCCATGCATCACAGAAGATGGGTGGGCAATTCATTTTTCATGAGGATAAGCTGGTTGATGTTACCGACGGTGAGTATATGAGCTTTTTTCTGCTCGAGATGCATGCTCCAGCTAGATTGCTGGCGGTCTCAACGCGAATTTGATGTTGCCCGTTTGCGACACAACTGTGCGTGCGTGCGTGCGCGCGCGCAGTCAACGAGCCCATTTTCATCACACCTGAGGACGCTGGGCTTCACGTGGAGTCGAGCGCACCATCAGGAGGGTCTGCTCCGGCCCTTGCAGCCGCGCCGCCACTTGCAGAGGACATATGGACACCTGCCAAGACCATATTACTAATAGAGCTGGTAAAGGTCAGCGAACTTTAATTCTGGCCCTATATACGCGTACACGTACGTCTGGTGGAAAAGTTTATAATTCACCGCACTGGTTCATTTCTGTGCCGCGGTGGACTGTAAACTTTTGCAACAGACGTACGTGCATTACGTGCTTTATGCATATACGTACGTGCTTTATGCATATTTATTGTTTCTGCCATTTCCTGGTCAGTATACTTATGTTAGGACAATCGATATGTTATTGGACTAATTTATTTCACAAAAAATAAGTGTGCCGTTCATACCTATGCGCGCTCTGTAAATATATATGTACTTTAACAAAAGAGCATTTCTTCTCTGTATAATAAAACCCATGTGTTGCCATTATATGGACTGGGTAAACACTGGTTCATTCCCACGTTGTGGTCTCGCATACATGCTTGGTCTCGCATACATACGTGGTCTCGCATATATGTTCCACATACACACACTCCACAAACGACCTTGTTAGTTTCTTACCATGTGCACTTGCAGTGCGAGCTGACATGACAGCAAGAAAAGGTACCACAGCCTTTTCTATGAGGTAAATATCTGTATGTTAGTAGTGTGATGCATTTCCTGGCATTAATATTCATGGGCCAGTGCGACCACACAGGGCAAGCATCCTCTTCTTGATCAAATTCTTTAACTGTCTCACCTATTGTATTTTTAAACAAGCAAAACACACATTGATATGTGAAAAAAAAAATTATTGCAATGCATTTTGAAGGAAAGGCAGCCAGGCAAACTGACATTTGATGAACCGAGGTAATCAAGCTATAACCCAAAGCTCTCTGTACAGTATGCAGAAGGGAGTACATGTTGGTTCGCAGATGTGCAATCACTAGTTTTCTCTGAAGACTGCATGAGTATGAATATGGCATTACAGAAACCTACTTAGAAGTGGTATGCACATAAACGGCTACCTCTTCAAGGCTATTATGTTGTAAGGAGTGCTCAGCACACAAGTGAAATAAGGACTCTTGCATGTGTCATCTTGTATGCAAGCCCTGTAAACAAAATACACACAGACAATATGGTTTGTTTCAAGGTGTTTTGTGAGGGACATCAGAAACATCACTTCCACTTGTATGTTGTACTACAGGCTTGACAAAACACAAAGAAAAAAAAAATTGTCTATGCACTTTTTTCTTTAAAAAAAAGAACGACATTTTTGAGTGAATGTACATGCTAGTTCATACAACACTTCTTGTCGAGTCATCATGTGCCCCTGCATGTAAATTTTTTTTAACATTTTATATATTTACACAAGCATGCATCTTTAACACAGGACTTGTTAGCCGGGTGGCTCTGTGACTTTGGCATCTGGCTGTTGATCCCTAGGTCAAAGGTATCATATCCTGGCTGCAGCGGCCTCTTATTGATAAAGGTGAAGTACGAAAGTGCCCATGTTCTGTGCAACGGCAGTGCAAGTTAAAGAACCACAGGTGGTCCAAATTAATCCGGAGCCCTCCACTGTGGTGCCCCTCACAGCCCATATGTGTGTTGCTTCAGTGCCTTAAACCCAACAATTTTGAATTTCTGCTAGGACGACGAACAAGTGGAACACATATAATATTGCACAATAAATATACTGTGAAAAAAGACATGCATCCTTCACACACGATTTGTCTGCATTACAAACAAATGGAATACATATAATGGAACAAATTATTTGTACAGTGCATCCTTCACACTGATCTTATCATGAGTATAAATAAATGGATCAAAATGTGTATAATGTACATTGCACCGCTTTCATGGGATTGTCAGCATTTGAAACAAGTCTGCGAACACAATTTATATATGCGTCAGTGCACACACATTAAAGACAGAGTCAAGATAACAGGCGATCCTTCACAACCACCAGAAATGGCAAAAAACACATTTTAGAAGTACGCACTGTGAAAGTACATTTAAACAGGCTGAGCAAATATATTAAGGAAAAGGAACACAGATGCAAGATACGCTAAACTTCGAACATACTACAGCTGGCCCACCAAAATGCTATGAACAGTTACGAAAGCAATGTCTACAGCATCCTTGCAATGCAGTCTCTGAATGTGGGTGGGCATGGTTCAATGCCACTGTCATCATTCTGTGCAATGACATCCAGGCCTGGTGCTGCCACTTCATCATCACCCTCCTCATCATTATTGTAGCATACGCACCAGTTGTGCAGAACACAAGCTCCAATAATGATGAGGACGACCTGCTTGATGGAGATGGCATTTACATAAAACAGCCGCCTGAATCGGTTCTTCAGCAGCCCGAAGGCCCCTTCAACTACAACCCTCTGAAGGCTGTGCATCCGGTTGTAGTTCTCTTGGTATCCAGCCAGCCCTTTTGCAGAGCTTTTGTATGGCGTGAGTAGCCAGGGCAGCAAGGGGTATGCCAAATCTCCAAGCAAGTATCCACCTTCAAAAACATATATGCATTCTTTTTTTGTGTGACCTGTTAATGAAACATAATCTCAATTTAGCTAGAAAATCAAGGTGTGCCATGCACATATTAGATGACAATAAATAAATTCTGTACCACATATAAAACTGTACCACATATAAAAAAATGTACCATTAATATTGCAAATGAAATCAATTTTATCAGATGCCAAACAAAATGCATGCACGTTTCTCTAAAATCATTTTTTCACTTATTTATTTGTATATTATTCACTTTTACGCGGAATATCTTTTTTTTTCCTCATAAGCAATTAGTCATTCCTACCTCGGCACTTGTCTTCTGCATCCTCATAAAAAAAACTTTCTGAGGACCCGGGCATCGTGAACGGATCCTGGATACCCGGCGAACACATCGATGAAGTCTTTTCTCTCATTGCAGGTTGCTTGCAAAATCACCGAATGGTACTTTTTCCTGTTGTAGTAGGACTGCTCCGATTCCGATGGCCTTGCGATTTCGACGTGACATCCGTCAGTGCAACCAATTACTTTAGACAGTCCACCCAACCCTCTTTTGTTGCCCATTTCCTCAAACCGTTTGTGGTACGTCTCCACTCCTCTTCGTTTGGCCAGCTGATTACTTGTTTTGGCAGAGGCGCGCTAGTGTTCCTGTATAGCATATACAGGAACACTAAGGCGCGCAGCCGAAATGAGCGCATCGCGTAGGCTAAATTTTTACCACTGAGGCGAGAAATGAGCCCGTTTCGCTTATCGCGCGTTTTCTGCGAGAATTAATCTTTACCATAAAATAATGTTTCGTCAGCTCGCATCATTATTCCCGTGAACTGTGCTGCTTTACGTACAAGCCCAGTTTGCATTGCATAGCTGGACTGAAGCGCGTTTTGTGCGTGCACATTTCGAGACGCTGCCCAGGATATGAAGGACGCGGTAGTGGAAGGTTTCGGAATGATTTTAGCCACCTGGGTTTATTTAACGTGCACTGACCCTCTGCGTTGCGCCGCCATCGAAACGCAGCCACTACGGCGAAAAGAGCAGGTTGTAATGCGTGCTGTAGGACCTCGCAACTGCAGTCGCATTGGTTGAAGCTGCCCCAATTAACGCACAAACCAGTTTTTGTCCCCGCTTGCGAACCTGCAGCATGCATGCCATCTTGACGCTCATAATCTCCGACGATTCTATACAATGAAGCAACACATCTGGCCATGAAATCGTTTATTTACAATTAAGTGAAGGCCCCATCAACAAGCAGCAAACCATTGCCTCCCTTCTGGGACCAGTAGACCCCAGCTCAAAACTAGAAGGCTTCCTTGGACCAGTAGATCCAAGCAAGAAATCAATTGGGGCCCTACAGGGACCATTTCAACTAGCAGCAAACCAGACGGCTTCCTTCTGGGACCAGATGAAAGCGAACGTTAGAAAGCAGGATACCATTAACAAATTTTTACCTGGAGTGGGGGGGGGGGGGGGGGGGGCATTTGCAGGATTTGATCTACAACACAAGGTTTCAGTGTTTTCCGTTTCTCACTATCCTCCTGACTTATAATGACGCCTGTCTCGCATATCTCGGTGGACACCCGTTCCGTCACGCGGTGCCAACTATACTGCTACTACGACGCCGACCGCTTTTCGACTGAACGAGCGCTAGCTGTATAGGCTATCGCGTAAAAAGCCAAAAGAAGCACAAAATTGCAGGGGAAAAAAAGAAAAATGGAGGGAGAAAGCAGACACGGAAAGGCTTTCGCATTTCCGCTCATAAGCAGACTTAAGTGCAATCCTGTGATTTTTTTGTCAGCGCTAATGCCTGCAGCCCATATCTCTCTCTCACCACCACGATGTACTACCTGAAAGTGCGACTGAGGTGTCCACTGTCCCAGGGGGCCAGTTAAGCGCCTTTCCTTTGCTTTCGAAGAAAATTGAAGATTGTTTTTTGAAACTGGCTTTGTGGAACGGAAACGACGCAGTAATTATTATTATTATTAACTGTCTCGCATATATCGGTGGACACCCGAACCAATTTTGAGGAAAGAAAATGGGGCAGTAAATGTCCCATTTATATGGGTGGACCCCCGAACCGCGCCGTAAGGAAGGGATAAACGTGGTTGGGCTGAAGGTCAAACTCCGGCGTACGCGAAAGGCGTTGCAGCTAGCCCAGTGTAGCTTTCGCTTCAAAACCATACAAAAGCTATCGCGCTACGGCAGCGTTACTTCAGGGTCTCAAGATACGCTCCTCAGAGAAAAAAAATCCATTTTCCTCCGAGACGCTGTCCCCAATGGTGCTTTGCGCATGCAGCGGGCGAGAGATATACGCCAGCAGCTGTCACGTGGTAGTTTATGTATTTCGCAGGCTTTTTTTAAGACTGGTAAATAAAGCTGCGTAAACGGTACCTTGATTCAGCCAGCTGTTTTCAAAATGATCTACAACTGATATCACACTTTATTCCTGAAGCCAATGTTTAAAAAGTTGGATAATTAGTATTTGCTAGCTTATTCACTTTGGGGAAAGAAAACAGTGCTGCAGACCAGGCCACGCGACTCGCAACATTACTCGGTTGGTTTCATTTGGCTAGAACACTCCACATGTTCAACTTATGCAGTATGTTGAGGAGTGCATCACGGATGACAATGATGAATGCGGTTTTCAAAACAGTTGTGGCGTTAGCACTGCATCCTTCATGGAACTGTTGGTTTTTTACCTTAACAACACGTACGTAGAGTGGGACGGTAAGGTTTGTTTGCAAAAATCAGGGGTCTGCATAGGTTCCATTTTCTAGGCAGGGTTGATAGACTAGTTGAGGGAGAGCTGGCCGGAAGTAACACTCGCATTTTCCGCTATGTCGACGATTTTTTGATACTAGGCAGGTCTCCATTCCCGGGAATTTCACACATTCTGGATGTTTTTTTCCCACAATGGGTCAGGACTGGAGTTTACGCATGAAGTTCCTTATCAAAGGTCCTTACGGTTTCTGGATTTGAAATTAACCTTTGATCCTGAGCAAGTCTGTTGGGAGTACTCCCCTCGGAGCGAGAAACCATTGTTTAACTACAGTTCTTTCCATTCTAAACTTGTGAAAACTGGCATTGTTAAGAACCGCATCGGTATTGCCTTGAAGAAATCTTGCCCCCATAGAATGGGATCCAGCCTCAACGCACAGGTCAGCAGGTGCAGGTTACCCGGATGCTCTTATCGTGTCCTGTGCGGAAAAAATGTCTAAAACGCTGAAGACATCCGGGCTCCCCTCATAACTTAGCTCTAATCCAAAAGTAGGGAAGCTGGCGGTTATGCCGTACATCCACGCCCTGTCTCACCGACTTAAGAGAGTAGGAGTCCGATATGGTGTAAGGATGGTTTTTTTTCTGCACCAATAAACTGGGGAAAGTAGGGGCTGCAATACAGAGGAAGTGTGAGGGGAAGGTTAGTAGGAAACAATGCAATATCACGCATGGGAACAAGTTTGTTACCTGTAAGAAAGGCGTGGTATATCTTATTCCTTTGTCCTGCGGGCGTATATACATCGGCCAGACCGGGCGGTGTATCAATGTTTGCCTCACAGAGCATGCCAATTCCGTCAGCAGGAAAGAAAATAGAAATGTATCACAACACTGCATTGCGTGTAATTGTACTCCGTTTTTTTTTTTAATACGACCGTACTGTTCGTACAAGATGACCCGCTCAAAATCTACTTTCCCTCACTGTCCTTAAACCCCATATGCCTTGAATAAATCAGCCCTGCTGCTTTCCACTGTAGGGTGAAGCCCTTTACAGAAAAGTATCAAGTGTTCAGCCGTTTCCTCCTCTACACACGCAACGCACAACGTGTCTATCTCGCGGTACTTGACTCTATATGTCAGTCTGCAAAACTCCCATCCTGGCCTCAAACAACAAAGAGCTTCCCCTACAATTATCATAGATATTTTCTTTGGCAATTTCCTGCTTAAAAATCCTGTATGTTCCCAGTGCTGATTTCGTCAGCATCCCTGTTTTCCACAGAGCTCTCCCTGTTTCTTTAACCTTTTTCTTAACCGATAATTGCTGATTTGCCCCCTACTGCTGTCCAGATATTTGCTTGTCAATTTTCTAGTTCGCTTTCTCCATTTCGTGTCAACATTCTTTATATACAGGTATCTGAAAACTTTCCTAGCCCACTGCTTTTCCTCCATTTTTCTCAATCGTTCCTCAAATGCTATCTTACTGCTAGCCTCTCTGCTCTCGAAAGACGCCCATCCCATATCACCTTGTACCCCCTGATTTGGTGTATTGCCATGTGCTCCCAAAGCTAGCCTCCCTATGCCACATTGTTTAATTTCTAACCTTGTTTGAACATCTGGCCTCATGCACATGTAGGACCGCATTACCAAAAGTCAGGCTAGGAACCATCACCTCTTTCCAGATCCCTCTTACCATTTCATACCTATTGTAATTCCACAGTGCCCTATTTTTCATGACAGCTGCATTCCTACTAGCTTTATTCATTACAGATTTTTCATGCTCCGTCAGATATACTCAGCACCGTTATTTATCCACACCCCAAAATACTTGTACTCATCCACTACTTCTAGCGTGAACTCCTGTATTCTATGCTCGCCGACCTCATCATTAAATATCATGACTGCAGATTTTTCCTTACTAAACTTGAAACCTAATCTCTCTCCCTCTGTGCCACATGTCTATCAACTTCTGTAAATCTTCCTTGTTGTCAGCCATTAGCACTATATGATCGGCGTATATTAGTCCTGGTAATGACTGCTTAATCCATTCTACTTGCTTGAAAAAAGAAAGGTTGAAGCCTAGTCCCCTCCTCTCTAGCTTGGTCTCCAACTCTTGCTGGTACAACATGAACAACAAAGGAGACAGAGGACATCCTTGCCTAAGCCCCCACTGTATCTCTACAGGCCCTGATACACTTTTTTCCCATTTTATAAGCACTCTGTTACCTTTATATATATCTTTAAAAAGATTAATTACTCCATCTTCCACATCCAACGTGCCCAGTATGTCCCACAGATACTCTTGAATAACGTTGTCATCTGACAGCGCCGCCATACGGCGTGGACGCGCGCTCTACGGCGGGCAGAAAAACCCCTGACGCTTCAGGCATGTTCTTCAGGATGCATTGCTTTGGTTTGAGGTGCGGAATGTCGTGTTTATGCCGCTACGCTATCACTAGCGCCATGGGTAAGCAACGGGGTAGGTGCACAAGTTCCTTTTGCCGAGACAGAGTAGCCGGTTGCTGCAACCAGTCGCGGGAGTGGTATATTGGTGGGGTGTCTAGGCGTGCGTGCCTACCCAATGACCCCTACCACGGTTGCTCATTCATCAAAATAAGGCGGGTGCCTGCCGTGACATTCGTTAGGTTAGGGCAACCTGAAAAGAATGAAAAATAAGCCTCTGCCTGCACCACTAACGTACAACAGGCTTAATTCCAATATGAAGATAAATGAAAAGGCCCGAAGGCAGTGATATAATTTTACCACCCATAGGTGGGGAAAATGGGAAAAAATGAGGGGGGTTAAAAGCTACATAGCGACCCACAGTCGGGGGAGCAGGCCCAGGGAGACTTCCCTGATCTCCCCTGGGAAATAGTGGAGAGGATGGGTGAAATGGGTAATGGGAATTGGGATGTGAATGAGGACAGCGAGTTTTTTGCTCTGATCCTTCATAAATCTCAACTCCATTACTGGCCTCCCTGGCTAGGACAGGGAGGGCGTCAAGATTGCCCAATGGTGCGGCTGCACTCGCGGGATGCTCGACCACGCACAAATGCAACGGGCTCCGACCGCCGAAGAAAGGAAAACCTAACCCGTGACAGGAGCGCTGAGGTGAAACGAGCGAGGGGAGGGCTGCGGATGGCGGCGACGGTGCGATTTCGGCTAACGTGCCATGTGCAGCTTTCGCTGTAAAAAGTGGAGATATCCACTTGAGCTTCCAGCCTCCATTGAGAACCTACCATGAAGCATAGTCACATTACTCTATACTCGGGGAACCGTATGTCAACCGCTTAAGGTTGTTGGGCTTTAAGCAGAGAAGCTTATTTCAGCATACAGCAATTCGACGCTGCGTTAAACTCCTCTGCTAAAACTTCACCCAGGGAACGACCAACTGCTTAGGGTCATTAGATGGTTCAACAAGTTCGCAGGCAAGCTAAAGAGCCAGACCACTTCCAGTACACTGGGTCATCTACAAACGTCAAGGATGGCTATATAAATACACCACCACTGAAAAGTACTCAATTCCGGCATGACACGACTCACTGCCACCTCTGCAGAGAAAAAGAGGGAGGACGGGGGGGGGGCTTACTTTTTGTGCTCAAAGATCACAGGAATACCACACAGATTTTTCACCTTGATTCAATAACGCACAGCTGCACAAGAGCACAACTGCTGCACTGCATGCAACCTTTACACATACCAGTCACAACATAGCTTGGCAGTGCAACACTTTGTTCCCAAGAGAAAGAACATTTTGATTTACACTTTACAAATCCAGCATGCACCACACTGGTCAGCTTTCATTCAGGGCACATTGCGCATGCATTGCGAGTATGTGCTCATCTCTGTAAGAGCCACTGAAGTGCTGCTTAGGAGACACACAAATGGACAGAAAGATGCACACCACTAGTGCGAACTTGAAACTGTTTAGTACTCTTTGGTGACACATTTTTTGCATACAGGATTTCACGATCACAAGCAGTGTCATGTATACAATTGAGAAGTTTCACATCATGCAGCAGGCAATATAATGGACAGACTGGCAGATGTGTCAACACGAGGCTACAAGAATATCAGAATGACTGCAGTATAATTACCCATCCCAGAAATACAGCCTCGCACTGCAACTCCTGCAAAGAAAAATGTGACCACTGTTTATAAAAAAGAACAGAGGTAGTAAGCCATAAAAGAGAGTGAGTTGAAAGAGAAATTGTATAAGCCTTTTTGATTAAAACTGCAGATGAAGGAATACGTGTAAGTGATCCATCAACTGCACGCATGAAAGGCGAGACCAAAATGATGGCATGAGAGCGGTGAAGAAATGCGCAAGCCGAAACTTCTCGATTGCATAGATGACATTGCCTGTGATCATGATATCCAGTATGTATAAAGTACGCAATCAGAGCCAAAAACCAACAAAAAACCCAGCAAGTCACACGCCACGTGCTTAAGTTTAGGTGGGAAAACATTACCACGTGATCCTGATTCCATTATCTAGGAACTCTCTACTGGAAAAGCCGATTGAACAATCTCGTGCACCACTGTCACAGCTGCCACGGGTGTTCTCCACTTTTCAAGAAAACCAAAGTGCTGTTCCCTCACAGAGATCGAGTGATGCGAGAGATAGTGGAGGCCTTCCATATAGCAAAAACGGCTTTCGTGTGTCAGTGACACGTCGATCAGCCTTTTGAGTAGAGAGATAGAGTTCCTAGATAATTGAATCAGGATTGCGTGGTAATGTTTTCCCGTACTTGGCGTGCGACTTATTGGGGTTTTTGTGTATATATTGATGCCTGTGAATAAAAACAATTTCAGGTGCGAGTAGCGCTGTCCCCCCTTTGTCGTTGTTCTTGTAGCGGTTGAATTTTTCCTCAATTCTGTCTCGGCAGTTATTCTCATTTAGACCAATCACGAGGCACCAATTAAACAAGTTTTGAGTGATAGAAGTTGTTAAAAGTGTTGCTGCTAAAAAAAAAGATATACATTTATCTCTGCAACATGTTCATGGTCACTATTAGTGGGTGCATGCAAGTGCCATGACACATATGTCCATGTTTCATGCATGTAAAGGGTGGTCCACTCTTATGGTGAAAATGCATGTGTGGCCGCGCTCTTTGGAGCAACAGTGCGTCCATCGCAGCCATACATCAAAGCGGAGTGTTGGATGACATACACCACCACCTCCAGGGTCCCTCTGCTCCTGTTACACTTTGCTTTGATGCACGGCTATGACAGACACACTGGCGCTCTGAAAAGCTCTGCCACACACTTTTATATTCACCTTAGAAGTATGCCACCCTGTAAATTTTATAACCTGGGAAAGTGATCAGGATAGAGTTCCATTTTTAGAACTTGCATATTTTAAGCCTACATCACTTTCTACTGAATTTCACACATTGCCACTAAAAAAAGGTTTAATTACTCCTGCTCAGTTTGTTAATCAGTGGATGAAAGTATATGTATATGCACCTATACATAATGATTGTGTTGACTTGGTTGCTTAAATAAGTGTGAGATATCCTACATGCAAGCTATGGTCACCAGAGGGCATGTGATAAGTACCACAGATCAAAGCTCATGTTGCCATTCGCATTATAAAAGGGCACAAAAGGCAAGTCAAATATACCACTGCTGTCTGCACTTCCGTGGCTAGCTAAGCTAATAAAAATGAATTTTCAGTAAACTTTACCACCCTTACTATTTGAACAATTTTCTGGTGCTCGCCACAACCAAGCAGAAAATATGCATGCAAACACAGACACATTTTCAAGCATTATGTTTATTGACATAAAAATATGCATCTCTTAAGCTCTGATGATATTGCACTCTTAAAACAAGAACACTTGTTTCAACCTAATCCTGGCACTTATCACAAGGCAAGCAGTGTTATCACCCGTACAAGCATGCCTGCAGGCAATTTTTTTTATGCTGTTGCCAGCATGTGAAGCTAAGGACCAAATATTTAAAAAGTATCACTGAAGTCTAACCAGTGACCAAAATATTGTTTGTATGTAGTCGTGTGTCATGGAATGTTTTTCTTCTTGACCCTGAAAAGGGAATATTCATATGGCATTGCCACTCCCATATGATGATATTTACAACAGTAGGCATAGTCCTTGAAGGAACACACTTTGGGTACCGCTCAGACATCATGGACTTTAGGCATGCCTGAGGACGATCCTCTTGGAGGTGGACCACCATTCTTCTTGAGGTTGACAAGTGCAGCTTGCAGGTGCTGCACTGTGAGAGCCAAGTTCTGTATCTGTGTGATGAGAATCATTATTGCATTATATTGAGACTATCTATAAATATTACACTCAAGGTACATTGCTTTCAGTGGCAATATGTGTGGACAGAGAAATAATGAAATTGTCGCAGCAATCATGCTTTCCCTTACTGTGCCAACTGCACAGTTAAGCAGCCATTTAATGTCATCACAGCTACAAAAAAAAAGCTTTTCATTTTGTGGCCCTAAGGCATGCTGCACACAGCATGTTTCACAGTACGCCACTGAAATGTGAATAATTTTAAACCATCACATTTAATTAAAAAAAAATAAACTGGCAGTAAAATGCCACAGGCAAGAAGAGAACATATAACACTGCTTAAAGGACGAACCGTGCACAACCACCAGATACTTAATAAAACTGCAAAACAAGGTGTAGCAACGCACCTTGTTGTTGGTCATTTATTGTACATAGCATGACAGTGTGATATGATAAGGTGATACCATGACCAGGCCGTGCACAATTTTGGAAGGATGCCGTATACACTCGCATAAGGGCCACACTTCTTTTTTTAGATTCGGACAGGGTGAGGCCCTTACATGAAAGTGACATTTTCCACTAAATTTTTGTGACTATAATGCAACCTATATTAAATGCACCCCATTCGTGCAATGACCTGCATTTCAAGACGATTTAGCATGGGCCTAGAGTACCCTTTAGTCATAATGCATTGAAGTTCTCGGCGATATGACAACCGGCAAGAACCGCTCGCAACAAATCAGGTTGGTAGATCACTTTACTGCCAAACGTGACATCACGTGAAGTTGTTCCAAATGAGAATTAAGGTGGAGATAAGTGTGTATAGCTATGGGATTTGGCATTCCTCCGTGATGACAGTTCGGTCGAACTGGCACTTTGTACATGAGACCCGTGGCTGTCAGTGCGAGGTGGGTACATCCTCGCTTGCTTTTCTGCTTTTTTTTGCTGTCGAAAATGTAGCTTCATATTATTATCCTGTTAGGTTATTGTGCTCTTGGTAGCACTCCATCAATCATGTTGCGTGAAGAAAATGTGAAACGTAATTGCTGTTTGCAGACTTTTTTTAATTTATGAGTGTTAAGTTGGAGAGGGGGGAGTGGCCCTTACATGAGCACAACCTTACTTGACTGTATACAGTAAATCATCAAATGCTTGCAAGTTGTTTTAAATCCACCAGTAATAGTAAGTACCTCAGCCTTGGACTGTGCATTAGCCATGCGCTCCACTTCTGCAGCCTTTTCAGCAAGCTCTAGTTTGCCTTGTGTGGAAATAAGTTGCTTTTTGAGGGTTTCACATTCTTCCCTTGACAGCTGAAGTTTTTTTTCAACATTTTGAAGTGCCTGGGCACTCATCTCGACCTGCAACAGTAAGTCACATTGGTTTCATGTCATGGTCACCAACGCACTTCTCTCGGAAAGCACAGCAGATGATGAGAATGTGCCGGAAATAAATGCCATTGTTTCTGCACGACGCTAGCTCTTATGGATTATGATGACAGTTAGCCATAATTCTTACCTGTTTTAGTGAAGAATCCAAGTGAGTCTGAAGTTGCGTTGCAAGCATGTTTTTTGACTGAGCCTGAAAAGAATTGCAATGGGAATCATTGCAGTCAGAAAATCTTGCAGCGCTTCAACAAACATCTGCGAACATACGGCTTACCATCATGAATTTTCTCCTTAAATGTTAAAACTGTGTTGCGACAATACTTCTTCCCATATTAAGCACACTACAATTAATTCTCGGCGTTCCACGCACTAAATCTGAAATTCTCAATCTTTTTAGCCCCAAGAAACCACAACAGCTTTCAAAAGGTGCTGAACAATCCCACATCTTGGCTTCTGTTCCTTCCTGCTTGACATGCGTGCAGGAAGGACCATACAGATGCACGGCACCTGGAAAGAGGCCTAAATTCAATGAACAGGTCTGGCTACAGAGAGAAGCAGCCTGTTATGAGCAATTACAGTACAATTAGTCCAAAAATAAAGTGGGTAAACAAACGATCGGGGCTAAGGCATTCATGGATTTAGGTGCAGGCAGAACCCAAAAATCCCTCTAAAGGACTCAAGGACTCTCATGACATCTAGTAAGACAGCCCCTGCACTATAAATACATCTTGTTAGTTTTACTGAACGCTTTGATTTCAATGAGCATGCACCAATCACCTCGACAACATTACTGTGAAGGAACAGCTTTTACAAGAAAAGCACTCTACTAAAGGGGGTTCTCAATATTTTTGGCCTCGAGAAAACCCAATAGCTTTCAAAAGGTGCTGAGGAACCCCATGTGTCTTGACTTCTGCCCGTTCCTGCCTAACGTGCATGCAAACGAGCATGCAAAGGTCCATAAAAAAAAAGGGAAATTCTATCTAAACAATAGCTGAGAATATAATTTAACAGCATGTTGTGTTGGGCAAATTAGAAGTAATTCATATTGTGGGAATGACAACAGGAAGGTCCATTGTTCGTTTTGCGTTGGCCCACAATATGAAGCTGGGAATAGCGTGCTATAAGCAATTACAGTATTAGTCCCAAAATAAAGTGGGTTAAAGGGAGGGTGGTGTTTGATGTAAGCATGGATTTAGGTGCTGAGGAAGCCCTAAAAGCACTTCAAGGAACCCAAGGGATCTGTGGAATCCAGCTTGAGAACTGCTGCTCTAATGCAGTATAATAAATAAAAGCAACTACATTTGAGAAGTGAGCATAGTCAACTTCAATGCCAATTAATACTGTGTGTATGTATGCGTGTGTGCATGCACGCGCACGCATGTATGTGCATTTCTTAATTGCTTAAATAAACAATTACATTAGCTGAGCTATACAAGGCTTTTAGTAATGAGGCAACAATTAACAGTGTCAAATGTGCACCATATGCAGTAAAAATAAGGATATCTTTTTGTTGAAGAGCACAAAGCTTTTGTAGCATAAGCACCACTCCTAATGGAAACTAGCCAGTGTGCCTGGGGTTCAAGCTAAGAGTAAAAATTTCAGGATACGTTTTCAGAACAGATTTCCGAAAGAACATCTGTCCCATTACAGAGTTCAATGCATTGCACCTAAGCATACCACATAAAAGTTGGTGTGTTGCATTTTGTGTGACTAATGCTGTCAAAAGAATAGGAAGAAATGTGTTGGATAGAAAAATGTTTACACCTGCTTCTAGCTTCACAAGTTGTAGTGGAAAAATCCTCGCGGACAGCAAAACTGGAATCTTTAAATTTTTGCCCATTTAAAGTACGTTCTGTTTGTCTTTAAAGAGGGTCATTTTGGCTACAATTGGTCTGTGCCTAACAGATTTGAGTTTGTCTAGTCTAAGAACCCTTTCAAATTGGGAAGCAGTCATAGATAAATCTAGGTGCTCTGAACAAAACGCTTACGATTTTCTCTTCAGAATCTGCCCTGCTTTCATTTTGTACATTGCCAATGTCAAAGAAAAGCAAGTTATTTCGACACAGTCTTTTTTCAGCATCATCACATCTTGAGTAAATGTTAGAAAGCTTAGAAGAAATGTCTCGCATGGCACTGTCAGCTACAAAAGGATCAGACCTAACAAGTGAGGCTGTCGTCGTTTCAAGGGCTGCCACTCTCAACGTCAGCTGACTTTTTTATCAGTAGCATCCTGCCTTTCTTTAACATCTTTGATTTCAATAAGGATTGTAGCCTGGCCAACTTCAATTCTTTGGACAGTCAGCAAGAGGGTTTCCAATGTTTCCCTTTCAGTTACATTCATAGGCCTAGGATTGCTTTCAATGTCACCTGATAGAGTAACAGACCATAAAAAAAAAAATAAGTAAAGGCGAGATGGCAAAGACAATACACGCTTCAGTGCATCAATACATTCTCCCGGGCACAACACTGCAAATAGGCAATTGCTGTTCTTCACACAGGTAGCACCTTCTAAATAACTAACCTGGAAAATTCTCTTGCCAAAGATGACCTCATAAATTCCTGGACAAAAACTAATTCTTTTGTTGAAATGTTGGCCAGACACAAGAATCTTCCACCCTGCCCTACCTTCTGTTCAAGTCTGCGTTTCAAGGAACATCCTCACTCTCTTCTATTGCGAGCTGCCTCACATGTGTCCCAGACAGTAAGGACCTAGACTGCATGTGTGTTTTCGGCAGTCAGTCACTGAATATGGTTAGCAGCAATAAGAAAGCGAATCTGCTACAAAGGCAAGATGGATTTCCATTGTTACACATGCAATCTGTATTTGTGTCTAATCAAGAACAGCTGCCTGTATTACATTCATTATAATTACTGGCCTTCGAGTTGGGTTTTCTGCCGAACTAGAACTAGTTTAGGAACATGTACCATATGCCTATTGCTGCAGATTTGACACAGTACTGATTTCCAGTATTTTAAAGGAACTAGCAAACTGTTGCAATTTTTCTCTTTCATTCTTTCATAATTTGGATGAAAGGGTTAAGGATTCCTCCTGAAGCCACATACTCAATTGATGCACTGAAGACTAATTTGTCAGCGAGTACACTAACAAAACATACCTCTTCAGCAGCTAAGTTCAACCGTTCTTTCAAAGAACGCAGCTCACGATCTCCTTCCTGGTGTCCAGTTGAGGGAAAATTCTGGAATTTACAGAACAACCTTAAATCCAACAACAGGAGCCTCAAATATGTCGCTCCTATAGTTTCACAACTAGCCCTCTTCGCCTGCCTGGTTTCCTTGCCATATTTCAGCACACAGTTCTCCTTGCACCGCACAGTGATTTCCCAACTAGCAATTGTTACACACCCTATAGGGTCCACTCTGAAGCCTTGTAGGGATCAGGTGGACATATTACAACAACAAAAAAAATTCAACCTTTCTCTAATTACATTTGTTTTTAATTTCCTGGCTTAACTGTCAAAAGGAATGCGAGTGCTACGTTTTCCAGCTTGAAGGCTTTCTACACTCATGCAAAAACTGGGCATGTGTAATGCTAGACAAGCAGGTCACTGCTAATAAGTTTTGCACAAGCACCTTTTGTAATGCCAATTTGGTGTGTTCAAATGTCCTGCTTGACTTTACAACTAGTGTTTCTAGAATAAAAACTTCTGATTGCACCAGGTATTCTGTAGACTATAGTTTGAGAGGAGCTATAATCAGGGACAACTATCTATGGCTATGCAGTGGAAGTTACGAGCACAAGACACTGGCTTCCACAAGCGCTTTGTCCTCATGCACTCACGAACCAGAGACGAAGGCCTGTAAGCTGGCTGCACATGCTCATAGCTTCCACTGCATAGCCACAGAAAGCTGTCCCCGAGTATAGTAAAGAATATCATTTAAGGGGGTTATTAAGCTAGTGGGAAATGTTGAAATACTCAGCCAAAATCAAATTTTTTACAGCCAGGGCTTCTTTAGCATCCTTTACTAGATACAAAAGGTAGCGACATGAAACAATATACCACAAACATCCTTTGACCAATATGAGCTGGAAAAATATACATTCCTGCATTAAAAAATGACAAGTATAACACAGGCTTCCTTTTAACGACTTACAAGTGCAATGCTTTAAAAAATGCCTCTAGCACTCAGGGAGCGAAATTTACTTCAAGCAGCATATGTGAAAACTAAATTTGAGACACTTGGTTATGGGAATATATTAAATCAGTGCATAAAAAAAAGCTCTACTTGCATAAAATTAATTCCACCTCAGCCTACTTGTACCATGGCTAAACATGAACTATGCAGGGCAGCACAGATACTTGTCCTCAAGTAATGCCAGATTTGGAATGTGAAAATTACTTGTCTAGGCACATAAAGTGGTAAACTACCACATTTCTAACCACATTTTTAACTCAAACATAGCAAGCATGACAGCAGAAACATCTTACAGGTGACTACTCAAACCACCTGAGTGAAAGAGTAGTATGCTGCGCCCTAACAGTGCCTCAAAATTTTCACACAAAACAAACATTCATGTCTTAAAAATTCTCCTTTCACTTTTCCTAACCCTAATTTATTTAAATATTTAATTACTAATTACTGAATACAAATCACAAGTTACAATGGTAGTTTTGCAGAGGGTTGTTGTGAGAGGCTAATGCAATTTGTAGAATCTTAAAAAAAGTAATCTGTTGTTGCCCTTCTTCACTCCAGTTTGAAAACTGGGCCCACAAAGAGCACTAGAAGTGCTGCCAAAGTGATGCTTTTAACAGTAAAATTTTTCCTGCAATGCCCTTTTACGAGCAGCATGCTCACTGCCTTGAGCAGCTTCAGTGAACACAAGATAATTTGAGCTGATATAAGGGAGAAACACACACAAGGCATGAGTGCAGTGAGAAAAAGTGAAACATATCCGTGAAACATATTGTTCATACAACATTTGAAGCAAGTTTTGCTCCCAGAGATATGGCTTTATGTTGCTTTCAGGATGAGTGAAATGGTGCTTTCCATGAGCTTGTTTCCTTTTCCATCAGCTGAGTGCATAATGGCGACTAATTTCGCGCATCTGCAACATGTAGGAGGGTCCGTTGTTGAGAACATCATGTTTGTTTGTTTACTTACAATTGCATCTGATAAACAGAAGCAAGCAAGTGCAAAAAATTAATGACAATAGTGTCCAATCAACCACCCCTCCCACAAACAGCAGACAAGGTGGTAGTACTAGTTAACCTGATGTGTGGCATCGGTCACCACAATGAGTCGGGCTGGTGAAAGCAAGCTCACAGCCAGCTTCTCAAGTTAGCTCATTCTGACAGCATCACGAAACCAAGGTCACGCACCAAGCACATCTCTGCACACACTAAGAGCATGTTTCACTGAGCCTTCAACAAGCAGCATCATCCACCCCACTGACTACGTTTCAAAAAGATGCGGAAAGAGATAGTCTGTAGCTTTCAACATTACATCGCCACAGGATGAAATGTATTTCAAAAGCAGGCTCCTCATCTCTCATGTACAGGTGCTTGGAATGCTGATCTCTTGTTAATAGGGCAGTACCACCAATAGAATGAAATCATGACTCACAGAGTACATGTTTGCAAGTGGTCTACACTGAAGCTCGAGAGCTGATGCTAGTTTCATTAAATAACGCTTTGTGTTAGTTTAAAGTGCCACAGAAATTTCAGCATGCACCTTTTTTTTCTTGTCTTCATTTCCTGACCAGTCACAAGACACCGAGTGTCACAAGACACAGAGTGTCAACGCCAGTTCTATCCACTTCTTCGTTTGTCCTTGTCTTTTTGCGCTGCATTCTTTAACCATGGTCAGCTTACCTCCCATTCCACGTCTGTCTGCGTTCCAGTAACTCCAAAGGTCTTGTCATAAGCTTCAGTTTGGGTAATCACATCTTTCAACTCTGGTGGATGACAATGAGCACTTTCACAGCAAGCCACAATGGTTGCATCTGTCTGTATGCTCACACTGACAGGAGTGCTCCCCTCAGCATCTATTCCAACAAGGGCACGTTCAGTGTTCACCATGGAGTTTACTTGCTGAGTGCGTCGGTGATGGTCTGGCACTCCCGACTCCCTCCTTGTGTTGAAAAGCAAGCGCTTCTTTTGTACACTCCTTCCACTTTTTCTCCACGAGGAAAACAAGCCTGAACTTTCTTCAGATGCACTTCTTGTTAAAAAGGAAATTCCACTACCTAACTCTAGTATATTTTCCAATTCTAGCATTGAGATGGAGGCTGGGAAACTTGTGCTTAGGTCATCCCGCTCCTAGCAGAAAAAATATAAGAACAAAGAATGAGGTCAAAGAAAACACAAATGGATGCAAATTCTACAAGACAACCCCCCCCCCCTCCCCCCCCCCCACCAGACAATTTTATTAACGAAAGCCCAAGGTCAAACCACCATGCAACCATAATGCACTAGTAATCAGCATTTTGCATGCACGTAATTTAGACTGCACATGCAGTGCAATAGAATCAGAAAGAAAACATTTTATTTCAAAAAATGGGGTTAAGGAGGGCAAAAAAAAATAAGCTTTTCAAATATAGCCTGACAAACCTCTATTCCCCTGAGGCAACTCGTCACAGTCATCCTAATGCCGTCTACCCTGAACAAGCCCGCACCGAAACATATCATCAATCTTTTTTCCTTAGAACAGCCAAAGACTGGAATGACCTTCCGTCCGAAGTGGCAACCATCATCAATCCCGTTCGCTTCAAATCCGCCATCGAAGACCATCTGTATTCATCCATTTAAAACCCTTTTGTTTGCCCACCCCTCATGTAATGTCCTTTTTGGACCCTTGAGGAAATAAATAAATAAAATAAATAAATAAAACTGTACAACTTGCATACTTCAGGTACAAAAACATAGTGATGAAAGGAATACCTTTGTTCCCTAACAATAGAGGCATAATTACATGAAAAAGCTTATTTGTAGAGGTGTGCGAGTATCCAAAAATTTCAAAAAGCAAATGAGGTACAATAAAAACTCGTTAATTCAAACTTCACGAGACCGGCAAAAATATTTGAATTAGAAATCAACCCCCAAAAAACTGTCAAGAACTGGTTTATTGGGGTTTAATGTCTGAAAGCGACTCAGGCTATGAGGGTCGCAGCAGTCAAAGGCTCCGGAAATTTCGACCACCTGGGGTTCTTTAACATGCACTAACATCACACAGTACACAGGCCTCTAGAATTTTGCCTCCATCGAAATTCGACCGCTGCGGCCAGGATCGAACCCGCGTCTTTCGGGTCAGCAGCTGAGTGCCATAACCACCGCGGCGGCTTGTCAAGAACTAGTTGCATCACAGCAAGTTTCTCTGGTGAAAGACTGGGCAACAGCAGCATCATTCTCAGGTAAGAATAGCGTGGCAATGACTATTTTTCACATTTCAATCAATGCTTTATTTTGCGCATACTCAAGGAGCCATCAAAGCAGAACTGCTCCAAAATTGTGAGGGCTTCCTGCATCCTTCACAGTGTGACGCAGTGGAACTCTACCGCTACCACATTTCAAGTGGCACCGTTGCGTGTGAGGAGGCTTCACCACACAAACAGTGAGCGGCACTTGTTTCGGCACGCTGGAAAAATGGATCCACGCAGATGGAAGCAAAGGAAACTGCTCAGCAGCGCTGAAGCAATGAGAAAAAATAAGAGGGGGAAAGAAAACACCAGGCGACACACCAATCATGATACAGCTCAGCTAGGATAGGTTGTATGGCTAATGCTGGCTGGTCAAGCCGGTGTCATTGCAGTCCAGTGCAAAGCTCAGCAGAGCGAAACCGAAACTAAGTGATTGGACTGTTTTTCAGAGACAGGGGCTGCTCATTTGTCGTCCTGCCTGCCGCCTTGTGCAAGAGACTGCAACATGGAACTTAGGTTTTGGAGAGGGCCACATTTCAACGATCTCTAGCTGCGCTAGTCGCACCTGGATGTGGCCTCACTTTGGAAGCTTGCTCGTATGAACCGGTGCAAGACCCTTAGCATCCGAATTAGCGAGCGTCCGATGCCACAGACCCACATGGGCGTTTGCCGAGATCAAGCCAGTAGTTGGAAATATCCGAATTTCTGAATTAACCGGGGCTTATTTAATGAGCCTCCTACTTGATTCACTGAACAAATTAAATAATGAATGTTGAGAATAATTTGAAACAAATCGAATATGTTCTCAGATTTTTAAATAGTTTGCGAATAACTGGCACAAAGTTCAAATGAAAAGAATTGGTTTTTGAGGAAAGGAAATGGCGCAGTAATTGTCTCACATATGTACATGGACACCGGAACTGCGCTGTAAGGGAAGAGAGGAAGGTGGCAGTGAAAGAAGAAAGAGAGATGAAGTGCTGTAGTGGAGGTCTCCGGAATAATTTCAACCACCTGGGGATCTTTAATGTACACTGACATCGCACAGCACACGGGCGCCCTTTGCATTTCGCCTCCATCGAAACGCCACTGCCACTGTCGGGAATGATCCCTGGTACTCTGGCTCAGTAGACGAGCGCCTTCACACCACTGAGCCACAGCGCGCTGCAATTTTCTCTGGTGACCAGTCTGAAAACAGAATCCACTCCGACACCAGACAGCATGCTGTCACAGTCAGTCTGCATAAGATGGAGAGTTCAGCACCACAACACGATCCATTCGTGTAGTGGTGGTCATAATGCAGATACACAACCTCCAAGGTTTGGAGATGTGGCAGGGCTCCGGCAGGTTTAACAAACCTCGCCTGGACACCCGATCTCTGAGATCATGGCTCATAAGTAACTCCTGCCTGTCTCCTCTACTGAGATGTGTCGACATTTGTATAGCAAAAGTTAATACGTATGACAAGACATGGATAGAGTTCATAGTCTGACTTCGTATTGAAGTCAGTGTTGAAGTCAGTGACAGTGTTGTGTCTTCCGTCAGCTATAGCCCCTAAGTTATAGCATCGTACTGTAGTGCTGCTGGCAGTTTGTATGAATATTGGCGTTATGTATGAATATTGGCGCAAGTAGCAAATATTCAATAAAACATTCAATTTGTATCCAATTTGATTTTGAAGAAGTGCTATTTACACACCCTTACATATCTGCACAGTTATTACATATTCATTACTGTTTATACGTTATAAATTCTACATACAAATATGACATATCCACAATCTCAAAATGTACAGCATAAATGAAAACATACACTAACATGGGCATAAATATAACAACAAAACAAAAACATGCACTTGTACATGACACCATTGTAAAAAATGCACCATAAGCACAAACACAACAGTGCACTATTCCTGAGCCTTGAAGATGAGATCCGCAGTTCCATCCCTGCTACCTAGGCTGTGCATATGACTGCAGTACTAACAGTGCAGCCAGCCAATAAATTTGGCTTATCATGGCTCGACCATTTTAACTGCATATGCTTTTGTTGAACGTTTTTATCATTTCACTAGGAAAAAAAAAGTCTTCGATAAGTATGGGACCAAACTGCATCTAAGAAGTGAATTTCAGGTAAGTAGCACACTGCACTAATAATGGTAATTTGTACAGTAATGAGTAGCTTGCTGCTTTAAATGCTGATAATGTCTTAACTACTGACCAACAACAGACCCAAATGGCTGCACAGAGGTTCATGTAAATTCAAACGAAAAGAAGTGGAGAATACGCACTGGCTTCCTGCAAGCCAATAAACTAAGTTGCACTAATGAAATGTGTTACTGGCACTACAAGAAACACTAAAGCATTTAACCCTATTATGCCCTGTACACCATGCACAATACTAGTGTGTAGAGTTCAATGAGTTTTTACATTCTGCCTCCGTTGTGGCTACAATTTGACGACAAGACATTAGGCTTAGTAATGCAAACTTCGATAGACACATTGCTAACCCAACAGATGACACTGATTTATCAATATCAATGATTTATCAAGCAATATTTTTTTTTTACAAACTACTGAAATGCAAATGGCTGAAGATAATTGCAACAAAAAAAAATTATCTTTCCAGATTAGAAAAAAGTTATAACCTAACACAAACTAATTAGGATATTCAGTTTGTTTATCAGCATCAAATTCATGGTGTTAATGGTGGTGTATTTTCTCACCACTTCAGTTGGCATCACCATGTAAGCAATATATGCAGCATATTATCAGTAGCAAGAAAGGCACTAACCCAGTGTCAATATTTGTGACCAATGAAAGCTAATCCACAGATCTACAATCTTAATGCCTATTATGAGCAACTACAATAAAAGTTATCACCAAGCTAGTCCTTGCAAAAAAAAAAAAAATCCAGCAAGTTACAAGCATCGATTACTTATCTTCAATGCAGACAGCATTTAAAAAATGTAATGAAATTCAATTCCAGTACTGCTGTCACTTTTTGAATGTTACACTTTCTATTCCTGTTCTGATGTCATTAAAATAACTTTATATGATAGTACTGCATATCTGATGCCTAACCAAGGCACTGCATGTACTCAAAGCACTGAAGAATGGTTCATTCCAATGTTCTACAGTAATTAAAAACCACAGAAATGACAGTATAACTTACCACATCATCCTTAAAGGGTATAATATGAGAGAAAAATTTACACTGAAGAATGTTTGATTGCTTGCTATTGTATGTTACTGCAAATATTATTCCTTAGCTACCTTTTGATGCGCTAAAATGAGATGTTTTGAATAGTCCGCCAGAAATTTACATTTACATTACGCATCATTCACTTTCGCTACATTTTACAGAACTATTTCGTTTTACAACTGTATTTCTTTGTTGACTTTTTTACAAACATATTGTTTCCTTCGGTTCGATACCATGTTCGGAACCTTACTTATGTTGCCAGGCAATATTGTTAATTGTTATGCATTTTAGTGGGTTCACTGCTATCTGCCAAGTGATCCGGTCAGCATTTAGCTAAAGGAACCATTCCAGGATATTTCTGGAGACCTGAGCAAGTGAGTGAGTGTAACGTGCAAACAAGTGAACAAACAAATGATTAATGAATTAATGAGTTTTGGTATTTTGCTTACATTTTTCTATGTATACCAGAGTATCGGAATTCAATTTTGATGTCTTCAAACACTAAGAAATAAGATTAATTAGTCCTTATTTACCCTGTACCTTTCTCATAAATTCTGAATAAAAAAAACTTTTAACCATTAAAATCCAAGAACAATCAAATGCTAGCAGCTAAGAAGTTTCACTCGGTGTGTTTTCAGCTCTATACTTAGCACAAAACAACATAACTGCATTGGCATGTTCACAGCTACATACATCACCAAACTGAAGTGTTTATTTTCAAGATGCTGTTCAGGGCACTTTTGAAAGTGCTTTTTCAATGTTCAATACCGCTGGTCATCCCATGCTTGGGCCCAGTATCACAAGGCAATGGGCTGCTTACCTCATACTCTGCATCCGTCTGAGTGTCCACTACATCGAAGCTTCTTCCAGCAGCTCTAGTTTGGGTGACGACATCTTGGAACTGTCGAGGATGATAATGCACCTCTGCATTGGAGGCTGTGACAGTTGCACCTGTTTGTATGCCCACAGTGACATGTGTGCAGTTTTCACTATCTGTGGCAACTAATGAGTTTACAGAGTTCGTCATCCCTACACTCTCAGACCTGATGAACTTGTGCTCAGGTGCTGCTGGCTCTCCTCTTGGCGAGTTGAATATGAGGCGTCTCCGTACGTTGTTTAGCCTTCCCTTCCAAGATATAAGCATGCTCTCCAGAGACTCGCCCCTTTGCTCATAGGCACTTTCATTATACAGCTCTGGACATTCTTGTGCTGCAAGAGGCAGCAATGGCAAACTCTCGCTCTTTTCACTGCTCTGAAATTGACAAAAAAAAAAGAACATAAAGAGAAACCGAGTACAGAACAATGAAATAAAAAAAGGCACTATATAACAAATATGCTTGGCCATACAGAAGATGCACGATGTCAAAACACTGAAACAAAAAAAAACTGGAGATCAGCTTTTTCAAATACTTCTAACTTAACCTGCAAAACCAGAACCCCCAATGATGCAGACTTCACTAACAGCTAAAAAGCAAAACACACATGAAAGCACACAAAATACAATTCACAAAAAGGGAGTGAGCATGCACAGTAAGCACAGGCATACGAGTGTACTTTTCACATGCTTTGCTAATGATCATGACCATAGCCAAGAACTTGCCACCAGGGCAGTGCTTGTGACAACAATGTTATTAGCAAGGTCAGTTGATGAACTTGGTAAATGACGCCTCACGTATTTTAGGCATATGTGGTTTGAAAGAGGAGAACTGTACCCAAAGGCACAATCAGTGTTTCATGTGAAAGTTCCCTAATGCAACTCTTGATCCTTGCTTTTGTTTGTCGTGAGAGCTATGCAAGATCAACTTTGACTAATAAACACTACTGAAGGTGACAAAAAGTATCCTGAACTAAATGAACTGAAGAGTTTGTAAGCAATGCTTCATTCTAGCTTGAAAAAAACCTGCAAGCAGCACAGTAATTGTGGATTTAAAAAGAAACATTTTTACATCTGGTGTGGCCATTCACTGAATCATACTGCTAGTGGTAACTGGTGGGTAGTAAGTGACCATGGGCCACGTTCAAAAGGCATTGTTAATACCATAAAAAACAAATGCATCATGCTCAGCACTCAAGGATAAAAGTTAGGCACCAATCACAAGTTTGCTATACTACAGATTCAGCACCTGAGGAACGAATTCTTTCTTGCATTCAGTGCATACACTCCCACAAGATAATGTTGAAATTAATTTGATTCCAAACAAGGTATGTGAATGCTCATACCCTGAACTGTTCATGTTTTGCACATCGGTCATAGTGTTCATTAACAAGCAAAGGCACGAACTGTTGCTAACAATGGATTTCGGAAATGCTTCACAGACTATGCATTTTGGTATAGGTGCAATGTACATAATCTATACATAACTCATTTAGGTGGAATTTAGGAGTGAATTTTAGTTCCACGTAATACAATTTACAACAAGGGGTGTGTTAGCACTTCCCAACACCATGTATCACCTTCAGTAACAGCAGAGTTCAAAGCACACAAAATAAAATAAAAAGCAAATGAAATTACACGATACATTTCAATCACTTATGTCGTCAACACACATGATAAAATGAATCACACTATGCTAGTGCACATCCCCATATTTCTCAGGTATGGCAACACAGCTTGCTCTATTTTTTTTTATACAGTAGAGCTCTAAACAGGAAATCTCTAGTGGTTGCCAACACATAGCTCTGTCAGTGCAATGCTCTAATCCACATTCACATGACCACCACGCCAGTGTGCTCAGCCCTCGTCCCCCGGAGGCCAGGGAAAGGGGCTAAGGGTGGGAGCTAGGAGGGTAGGACAACTAACGGTGCCAGTACACTTCACTGTCCTAGCAGGGAGTCTGTGAGGGAAAGCACAATGGCAACTGGGAGGGCTGGGAGGGGAGGGTTAAGCTGTGTAGCTGTGATTCTAGCAGAGTGGTATTCGCAGATGGTCGCACGAAGTCCCAAAAATATGGCTACAGCGACAGATGGCATGAGCAAATCTTGACCACGTAATGTAGACGCATCGCAAATACTGGCCATAATACTGCGAAATCCATATCACATCTTAGGTGGCACAAAAAATCAGTAAATAGGCAGCAGGCATTAAATAATGCTTCTCGACGAATAGCAGGCGGTCTTCTTTGTCCCAATTAAACTGGGCTATCTGAAATCCTGACGCTCAATGCTACAACTAGCATTTAAAAAAATATCAGCTAAAGACAAAAAAAATCATGACACAGGTCATTTTCAAGAGGGTCCCTGGTCTCTGCCATACTTGCTAAAAAAAGCTACATACCATGCTCTTCAGTCCCACACAAAAATTCACTATTTTGCAGCTAGGTTACTAACCACTTAAAACTGAAAGTTGACTTCTTATAATGTTTATATAACTGATGGTGTAATGAGTTGGAAAGTGCATTGGTAGCTTTTAAACTGTTCATAGTACCTATGGGTCACAGGTGACCCATACTCAATGGGCACATATATTAGTGTGGGCAAGAAAAAGAAAGAAAAACAATGCTGCCCAGCCCTCTCAATGCGCACAGTAAAAAGCCAATGAGAATGCACATCTGTGTAGCAGTTACAAGCAGTTATAAGGGAAGACTGCAGCAGCAGTCTTGCAGTGGGTGGCACCTGAACCATACAACGAAGAAAGGGAGGACAGAAAGGGGCAGAGTTTTAAAAATACTGATCACTATGCTACCTACGGATGAATTTCACTGTATTTACACTAGCATACACATTATGATTTTTTTGTTTCATAAATGATCAGAATTCATTCAAATATTTCCTTATAGTAAAAGAAAATTTTCTTTAAAGACAGAGTTAATTGCACCAGTCCATTTTGACAAAACGCTTGAAAAAATACATAATAAATGTAGCCATGTAGTAATATTATGACAGAAATGCAACCGAAGTTTTAAAATGCCTCTTGCAATATTTTCTAGTGAGCGTTAACATGAAGCAATGCAATTGTAAAGACCTGTTAGAATAACTAAAGCAGACAAATGCATCACTTTCAAACACACTGATGAGCTCCATCCTTTCAAAAGCTTAGAACTTTCGGTAAAGGTTAAAAAGCTAAAGGTTAGCCTTTGAAATGGTAGTTCTATCTGATCAAACTGTTCAAACAAATGTACCTTTCTGTTGTCTGTTTCAGCTGTCAATACACTGAGCTGCAAACCTGGCATTCCAAGGCTTTCAAATTTACAAAAAGAATTAACTGCTCCGTGCAAAATTCAACAATCACCAGTCTGAGCAGCAAAGCTGATTTTGCCCGATGCAGTGCCTCCAAAAACACAGAACACTATTTATGTGCTCCTATGTACTATTGGGGACAAAAGTATCCAGGACACATGAGCGGAAAGCAAAGCCAATAGAGCTGTTGTTTGACGGCAGCTCAAGACTAGATTTCGGAAAGTGAAAGTTGGCCTCGGCTGCAGTAGTGTGTAATTTTAAAGTAAGGTGATCATAGAAAAGCATTGCGCCTGTGCTTACAGATTGCTTCTCGCTTGCCCTGGAGACTTCTGTCCCCAACAGTACATATATAGACAAGCGTCAGGCCATGGCGTCAAAGAGATGCAGCGGTGCTGGCGTCAGCAGTGACTTTCGTTGTGTAGGCAAAAAGCGAGACCTTCTGCATTGGGTGCGCCACGCTTTTAGCGCCACGTGGGTGCGCCACGTGCTTTTGGGCACAATTCACAGCATGCCGACAAATTGTGGTGCAGTTGGTTGAGTCGCAATGCAGAAGAAAGGAAGCGGCATAAGTTTCCACAAGTTTATTGCATCCACAAGTTTATTGCAGTCAGATAGGCATGAAAGCGACGGGCAAAGGCCGAGGAGCAAGACAAGTTTGGCGATGGATCGGATTCTTGGCAAATTATTACTGCCGAGCTTGTAGGTTAATACACCGAGCTTGTTTCGCCCCTTGGGTTATCATAGTGCGTTTCTGCATTCAAATCTAATAAGTTGGTTCCTGTCTCTGATCGACGTCGCATTGTTGCTGTTCGGTCGCGTGAACTGTGCAAAAATCAAGTAATGCCTGCAACTCGTTCTCATTCTGTCGTGCTCTCAACATAAGTTTAGGCGCGATATACCGTGTGCTTGGGATCGTAAGTTGAACGCAGGGGGCTATTTTCAGATGCTTATCACCTGGACACTGTCCCGAGCATCACTTCACGAACAAAGAAAATGCAAAAAGCTGCTGACTGCCGCCTTCAGCGTTCACACCGTGCCGTGCTTAAAGAAGCACCGGACTCGGGTAGTAGCACGCACGATTTTTTGCTTTATTTTTGCAAATTTCAACAAGTGTGTCGCTGCAACACCGGTCCAATGACGCTAGGATCTCGACAAAGTCGCGCAGTGTTATTTCCCAAATTATTTGAATTTTCACAATGTAGGACAATCAGAACCTGGCGAACACAGCAAATTCCACGCCAAAAGCCACTCCGATCAAGCAGAATGTACACACATCAATAAATTCTAAAATAAGAAGCAAAATTTTATACAGCAGAGTGAGCGTAAATTTCATTTGGAGCTCGAGGAAAATGTCTCTGCACGCGCACGTGGAGCTCTCGGATCACATTTGCCTTATTCAAAGCAGCTAAAGCGTTTATTAATTTCCAAGGTCTCCGGAGTGAAGCGGCTCGGCGAAAATAGGAAGCACATTACAAGGTTCGTCGTGTGAGAAAGCTGATTCGCGTCGTGCATCACGTCGTCCTATCTTGCACTAGCAATCGGATATGCTTTATTGGCCCATAAGTTGAGAACTGTGGATGCTTTTAACTGTCGCCAATTAGTAGCAGAGAAGCACCCGATGAAGCGCTCTGCCTACTAACTCCTTGTGGCGAACAGGCTGAAAAAGTGCACAACTACTCTTCGATCATCAAAAAAAAAAAAAAAAACGTTTCTAACCACAAGCAACGCGCACGCTTTGAAATATTTGCGTACACCAGTTGGTTTTGAAGGCAGCTTGGCGCAGTGCAGGCGTGCCGTGTTTTGCCTACACCCCGCGTCGCTGCCGACCGAGGCGCCACCTTTGTTTACAAACATGACGCTTGTCTATAAGAAAGCCAAAGTGCAATAGAATGGTAAAACTTCCAACTAGACTTTTCAAGTACTCAATGACCAAGCCCTAGGCAAATCAGAATTATCATGGAAAATCTCAATTCCAAAAAAAAAATCAAATGCATCATGCTTACACTTCTGAGCAAAGGGACAATATGAAATATTACAAGATGTATACGTATACCAAGCAGCCAAAAAGAACAAGCACCGGTCTAAGTACTTCTGGCGACGCTAAATGGCCCTTAGGATGCAAATCATTACTTTCTGACTTTGTGACAAAGTTCTCCAACTCTCGGACATAGCTTGAATATTGACAGCTTAGTTGTGACCACCCTTGCCCTTGCTCATCTCCCATCTCTGCCCCATCCTTTGACATAGGACGGCTGGCTCGCCATCCTTACTTGCCATCCCTGCTGATAGGATTTACACAGTACAGTGTGCTGATGCCTTACCTCTACTTTAAACCAGGCAGCTTCTGAAATGAAATTTTTGCTCTCTCCTGCAAGTCGGCACTCATGTCAACGTTTCTAGGCTGATTCATTCATGTGGTACCATTCATCACTCTCAGTATTCTTTGAATTACACACTCTAATGAGTCACCACTTCACGATAACCATAATTTACTGCATCTGGCTGTTTTTTTCCTCCAAACATAGTAGCCAGGCCATGGCACATCTTATGCAAATCCTATGAACTTAAAGGCCGAAATTTTGCTATCAACACTACACAACAATGTCATGACAGCATGCTTTAGATTCACAAACTTTAAGAGGACACATCTGACACAGTTTGCCTTTGGTAACCAAACACAAAAATGACCTCACCTGGGTTTCTCTGCACACCCATGAGGTACCAGGAAAGGCAGAGAAGTACATGCAAAAAGGCAAAATGGAATGCTTTAGAAAACAATATAAAAGATAACCTTCATACCATGTATCACAGATGCACAAACTTCTGTGAAAGGAGAAAAAAAGATGCTAAGATGGCAAGCGATGCAGCAGTAATCGATGTACAGTAATGCACAAAATCTTGCGAGACGTGGATTTGCAGAAAAATAATAATTTCTATGTTGCATCGCTAGCCAGTTGGTTGGTATTTGTTACAATAAATGGAGCACACGTCTCCTCTTTCATGTGTGATTTTCATTGACCTACTTTGTCTGACCACTCACAAACAAATATTTTACTGCAAATTCATACCGTGCAAACTTTTGCCCATAACTGTACTTGCTCCACTACATGCTATATTAGTAAGAACAAGTGTCTCATGCCCACTTGCGATGGGATTTCCTATAATGACTCCTGCTATTTTTAAGGAGTAATGACCCTAGTAGATGCATTCTTCTAGCTGTGAAAAAACAAAACAGTGCTTTGATATACCAAGACAGCAGTAAGAACACCAGAAGGAGCACTTTCCTCATACATGCACCTCTATGTATATGCATGTATGCATGCTACACCATACTGACAGCCTAGTTAATGCCCAACTCAAAGAAGGCTATGTTCAAAATCTAATACTGAACCTCAGGAAATGCAGCAAGAAATACACATTTAACATCTTTACTACTTCACTTGAGTGAATCTTGTTTGACTATCTTATTTTTCTATACGAGCTTTTATATAATATTATAGAATTAAAGAACAAAGGGGAAGGACAAATAATTTCGATAAGTTATAGTACAAGGGAAGACTGCTACAACTCTGAATAGCTCTTTGCTTTGCATACACTAGACCATTTCAAGCCCGTTACCTCGCATGAAGTTGGCTCACACATCTGATGTTCTCAGGGTCATCTTCAACTGGTGCATTTACCTTATGTGTCACCTAGAAAAATGCCGAAAAAACAAATGGAAAAAGTTCTTAGCCCAAGTCTTTCATAATGACTCCAACTTATCAAGAAATTATTTCACTCGTTCGAACAGGGAGAGAAGTAAGCCCACAAGGGAAATGTGTTAATGGCACCAAACTGACAAATGGTAATACTACATGCGAAAGCAACATCCCTGCCTAAGCGATACTTCACAGGAAAGTGCCAGGTGATTTTAGACCTTTCTAGTACTTCAGCAAAAAATAAAACTTAGTGCTTGGGTTTTCTTGCACTTCACACCTATAACAAAAGTATTGCCTTTTAATACACATAGGCAGAAGCTCTGTGTATGATTTTATATCTCACAAAAGCATAGGTAAGGCAGGGATCCACTATACTTTTAATCAGCACATACATTCTCTAGCCAAAGACCGCTTCTTCCAAAACCAACCTAGTAACTTTATGGTTTTCACTGCACCTGACATGAGGCTGCAACAGCGCATATGCCGCAGTACGCATGTGTCATACATCAACTACCACTTCATTCACAAACAGTCGTCCATTATTCCGTGTGCTTAAACACAAACAGCAACATTACAGTGCTTGAAACTGAACTTTTAGGCGAGTAAAAAACTCGTGCCTGAAACTACATGCTCAAGCTCAGCACGAAAAGCATTCAATAAGTATATAAAACAGGTGTTTTGCAATACAGTAATGATCCACACAACTGACCTAGTGAATTAAGAGAAGTTGAATTTTTTTTAAAACAGCGAGTTCGAATTGTTGTTTGACGTTTTTTGAACTTGGACACGAACATCATGCATAAACTGACAAAACTAAGTGCAAAAAACTATTTACCGAATAATGAACAGCCACAGCCCTGGTCCACAAAGCTTTGCTACAGATCATGAGCTGCATGACACTTATACCGATGTCTGTGTCAATACCCCTGGAACTAACAGGTGAAACACACTTTGGTTTGTTGCATGTGTGGTCTAAAGGCAGTAAATTTAAAATTGCGTGATTGTGACGGCTGCATTTTTATGGAGGCAAAACGCTAAAGCACCCGTGTGCTGTGCTATGTCAGTGCACGTTAAAGATCCCCAGGTGGTCGAAATTATTCCAGAGCCCTCCACTACGGCACCTCTTTCTTCTTTTCTTCTTTCACTCCCTCCTTTATCCCTTCTCTTACGGCGTGGTTCAGGTGTCCAAGGATATATGAGACAGATACTGAGCCATTTCCTTTCCCCAAAAACCAATTTTAAAAAAAAAGTCCGCAATGCCTGCAGGCACACAGTGCTTCCTTGTATGAATCTAAGCCTCCAGTCCACCAAGGTGCTGCAACAGACACAGGCCACAGCAGTGACACAATGCAGGCAGAAGCAAAAGCATCACACTTTCGTGCATCAGCAGTCAAGTGATATTCGAGGGCACAGATAAGCATGCACTAGAAAATAGCCATACAATAACCTCACTATGGGAATGAGCACACGTAGGTCAGAGTACGTTTCAATGTTTACAACATCAGACAGATGCAGGATGGAAAGGATGCTAGTTGCGTTCTGGCTGTCTTTTGAATTATTTTCGTTTCAAAGCTGTACTGAGCTATCACATGAAAGAACACATGCAAATCAGAGAGGTCATCATGTTTGCAGCCATCTCTTACTGGCCATTATCTGCTTGATTTTCACAGCCATGATCTATGTTTCAAACAAGATGCATAACCCTTTGAGACGCTGTGTAGACAATTGTGTACAAAGCTAACTCACAACTTTTAAAGCGAAAGCTTTACTACTCCAGCCAGCGAGCCATTTCGGCTCGTCGCGCACTTCAGCCGTATGCACATGGCCGCAGAACGAACTTGAGCTGCGCTCCAACAGATGGCGCCGCCGTCGATGCCACTGCTGTCGCGGCTGCCGTCGCCGCTCGCTCCACCAGATGTGCTCATGTGCTCCGCTGGGGTAGAGAGAGAGGAAGTGTCGCCTCGCGGGAGGTATATAGGTATATGTATGTGTGTGCGTGTGTGTGTGTACACACACACACTCTCGTACACTTACACTACTCGTATATATACACTTTGGAACACTCTCGTAGCACGGCGAAGGAGCCAATGAAAGTTGCATCTCGGATCTTTATACGGCAGGTGCACACGCCAACCGGCGTCACCACATGGCAACTAGCTGTGCGTATTTGCGGCCCATGCCAAGGTGTTAGAACCTTTCTGAGGGTCGTGGCTAGGTGGCTGCTCATGACCGAAAAGTCGGATCCGGTATCCACGAGTGCTGACACGTCATAGCCATCGGCGGCAACAAGAATTTCGGCGGCGGAAACTATTCTTTGACAACTCGTCGGTGAGGTGTTTGGTGCCGTCGTCGATGGGGTCGTCGGTGAGGTCATCGCTGTGGTCGTCGACGTGGTCATCCGTGCCATCGTTGTTGCGGTCGGCGGTGAGATCGTCGTTGAGGTCGGCAGCTGGGGTCGTTGGCGTTCGGGTCGTCACATACAACCGTCGGAGGAAGGCTGTTCACTCTCTGCAGCAGCGGCGGTCCTACCCCCGGAGGCCACCGTCTTCAGTTGTCCCGGCGGGGGGACGTACATCTGAACAGGCCAGCGGATGATGCGTGACTGGGAACCCGTCTTGGAGACGGCGACCTAGACTGACGTCGTGGAGGCGGTGAGGGCAGCACATGATCGGCCAGGTACTGCTCAATGCCTCGCGGTCTCTCACCATAGCGTGGTCGAGGTGCGCTCGGAGGAAATCTTCTTAATCCCATCCGCCAGTATGGGCAGTTGCGGAGGACATGACCAGGCTCCCCGCAGTGGTAGCATAGTGGCCGGTTGTTGGGTGTGCGCCACATGACCGCTTTTCTAACGGGGCGCGGGTCACGCAGCTCGACGGGGGGAAGGTATTCCTGCGTTGGTTCGGCAGCAGGGCGGACTGCCTGCGGCACTGGCCAGGTCTCCGCAGGGCTTCACTGTAGCTCATGATGTACGGCTCCGGTTGTGGTGCCGGTGGTGGCTGGACCACTCGCCGAATTCCGTCACGGACGGCATTGGCTACAGCTGCAACACTGGCAGGTGGAGCATCTAAGCGGAGGGTGCGCAGTTCTTCTCAAACCACACTCCGCACAAGCTCTCGAAGCGCCTCGTCTCCGGCGACTGGCAGTGACGCACAACAGTTGGTGGCCGCAACACTGCCCAGACGATCGACCGTACTGAGCACTGCGTTCCTGCAAGGAACGTTCCATGGCCGTGGCTTCTTTGGCGAAGTCAGCGACGGTTCTTGGAGGGTCGCGTATGAGGCCAGCGAAGAGCTGCTCCTTCACACCACGCATGAGGTGGCGCACCTTCGTAGCCTCGAGCATGGCAGGGTCAGCCCGACTGAAGAGACGCGCCATATCTTCGATAAACATGGTCACGCTTTCATTCGACTGCTGTGACCTGGAGCGAAGGGCGATTTCGGCGTTTTCCTTGCGTGTGTTGGTGCTGAAGGTAGCGAGCAACTCACGACGAAACGCTTCCCAGCTGGTAAAGGATGCCTCATGGTTCTCGAACCATGTCTTCGCCGAGTCTTGGAACGCGAAATACACGTTTTGTAGTTTTCGGTCGTCGTCCCACTGGTGAAAAGTGGCCGCACGGTCAAAGCCGGACAACCAGTCCTCGACATCCTCGCACCGATCGCCGTGGAAGGTTGGCGGCGAGCGAGGTGTGAGGACTACAACCGGTGGGATAGTGCCGGAAGGCTGACCTGTCTGACTGCCAGTAGTAGACGTCATGGTACGCACCGACCTCGTCAGTGGCTGACACTCAGGTTGCAGGCCTCGCAGGCGGCGGCTCGCTTTGTGGATGGGTGTTGTGTCCAAGCGGCGCTGATGATCGTCAGAATTGTCCTCGGGGTCAGCGTTCATGGGATGATACCCAGCGGCTCCACCAAAATGTCGCCGACAAACGTGGGGCGACACAAAAGGGGGCTTTTTAATCCAAAGGCCAAGAAGACCAGCCGCGCGCGTCCGAGCGGGAACGTTGTTTTCTTCGCTTCTACACGAGCCCAGCCATGCCATTCTGTCGCATGGCGGCGCTCGTGTAGAAGCGAAGAAGACGACATTCCCGCTCGGACGCGCGCGGCTGGTCTTCTTCTGAGCAGTGTGGCATTTAAATATATATATATATATATATATATATATATATATATATATATATATATATATATATATATATATATATATATGCGCTTTGCCTGTGTATTGTAGGCATTATAGAGAGTGCGAGAGACACAACAACGACAGAACGAAGCGAGGAAGAGACAATGCACTCAAGAGACGCCAGAAGAGCGCGCCACACGACTCGACGAGAAGCATCTTAACGAAGACGTGGCTAAAAGAAGTCGTGCCACGTCCCGGAGTGACTCTTCAACTGCGGAAGAGACTGGTTTGAGTTCCCGAAAGCGTCGAAATGAGACGCTGCGTAGACAACGTGCCGAGGAAAAGAAGCTTTCGCAATTCAACTAGGGTTAACCAGAGCTAAACCACAAAAAATTTTTTTTCTGGGTGTGCTGCACCTAGCAGCAATTTCTTTGTTTCAGGTGAATGATCCTCCATGTTGCAAATAAGGTGGTGGTAAATGAATTTTAGTGAAAGAACTAAACACTATTTCGGGAAAGACTGAGCGGGGTAACACATCGTCCAGTCAGCCATTTTTATGCACACACATTTTGCCACCAGTAATAACAAATTTTTTCTCGTAATTTCAAACAGAAATTGATTCCATGATCCTTCAACAGCTTACTTGATAAGTCATGGTATTTCGATGTTGCTTTTTCAATCAATTATAACACTTTGCACGAAATTTTGCACACCCCTACAAAAAATTAACTGCTCGTATTTTGCACTGGAAAACTAACAAGTTTCCTTTCTCGAGGCCTGAATTACTATTTCTGTGGAAAAATATTTGTTTTCAATGGAAACAAGAAACAGCGTCTGAAAAAGTTAACGAAAAGTTCATGCATCCGACCTGCTGTCAAAAAGAGAGTGTAATGCTCCAGCAAGACACTGGTTGTTGATCTGCACACTGAACATTGTGTTGGATGGTGTATTATGTTGGGTTTTATGGAACATAAGCAGCTAAGGGTAAAAAGGTCTGTGTTCTTCATAAAATCTTCTGAGATGCATTTCCCTTTGCTCCTTGACTTTTGTGCATAAGAATAAGAGGTGATTTACAGTAGTCACCTCTTCGCATAATTCACATATAGGTTGTTCTTGTTTCGTGGGTATGAAGCTGTGTGCAAGATGCAAGTGTCTAATGCAAAAATGGCAGATCACTTTGATAAAATATTCTTGGTGCCTGCATGACATCCTATCTCCCAAAAGGGCCTTCACAAAGTGCGGCTTGTTTTCTTTATTTGCTTATCCCACATAGCCCACCATTTATATTTCAAATTACCATGCGCTAACTTAACACAATATTAGGGGGATATGTATTTGCTTTGCTGACTGCACCACTGCGAGCTTGTGCAGCAAGTATGACACCTCTCTCTTTACTTGTTGCGAATGTAGTTATATTATGTATGATGCCTCAGACTAAAGGTTAGACTACATTTTTGGAGTTTAGTGCTGTGAACAGGCTCAGAGGATTGACCAACCAATTTTGTAGCGAAAGCTACATTACGGTAGCATTTCGAGCCTTCAGCGTGGCTGCTAGCTGGTCACGTGACCAAGTTCCACTCAGCCAGCTGTAGCTGTCGCGTCACTCCAGGTTTAACCAGACCTAAACCACCGCCAATTTTTTGACCTTCAGTAATTCGGACTTGCACAATATTTTGGACTTTGCTGAGGAGCTGTCACGCATCTCATAAGTCATAAGTAATGTGCACATTAAAACGACCGACATTTCGGATTCTGCAATTCTGTGGAGATCGGTTTTCGATCGAAAGTTAGTTTTTTGACCTAACAGAGATGTGAGTAAGCATCGCTGTCACAATAAACCAGTTCTTCCCCACTGTGAAAGGTGCCATCTTGGATTTAAATGAAGTCAGTCGGACGGGCTGGCTTGGATAGGCTAGGCTATTTGTTTTTCATCGTTGCCAGCGTCCGCAGCGTCCACTGGGAAGGTGCATTCGGACATGCTCGCTTCTTCCCATGAATTCCTTCTCTTGGTCTTCGCAACTGTCGTTGCCACAGGAAATGGACTGTGCTTGGTTCACACTGTGCATGCATTCGTTCGTGGCATGACCTGTGGCTGCGTCACATTGTCTGGTATCGGAATGTGAGGTGATGACATAACGAAAGCATAACTTGGCTCAGACACAGTCTAGTATTATCGCTTGCAAACGATACGTGGGGAGCAGCGAAGTTCGCAAATGGCCAGTTTTTTACAGAAAAGTGACTATTTTGACGTTAATTTTTTTAACTGTTCCATTACTCAGACCGTTTCCCATGTCCCGCTGAGTCTGAAAAATTGGTCGGTGACTGTGATACCATTTTGGGTATTCTCATTTGTCAGTTCTTCTACAGCCTGCATTACCAGCCTATTAGAAACTGCTACCTAGCAGTGTATCAAGTTATTCTATCCGAAAAGGAGCCTAGGTAGAGTTATTTTCAGAATTTGAGAGGAGAGGTGCAACCCACTATACTTGGTAAGCAATGTACATATTTTACAGTAATGGTCAAATGATGTTATAAAATCTGCCTATACTTTGCTTCAGTTTTTCAACCCCTCAGCAGCATTACTAAGTCTGAAAGCCTACTGACATGCTTTTGTTTTCCAGCCACTGCCCCTCATTCACCTGACGTGTACAGCCTTTCCTTACTGTAGCGGTGGCCTAGTGGTTTCAGCACCCACCTTGCATGCAGGAGTTCCGGGGTCCGATTCTGGCAACCACAGATTTTTCAATAAATATAACCTTTCCCCTGGCCTAGTGCTCAGCTTTTTAAATGGTTTGAAAAATGGGTATATGGTCCTATCTCAAGCACATGAAACGTGTCAGCCATGCATTCTTCCGCAAAGCTGCCCTTGCACCATCATCACTGCCATAGCCTCTTCTAGACTACCACTAGTGCACAAGCTCACTGACAGCTGATCTCATTCATAGGTTTGAATTTATTAAACACTGTATGCCCTGCACATTATTTATTCAAATGTGAACATGCTATGACAGTCCCTTTGAAACTGAGCAAGGTGGACAGGCTTGCTCATTCACTGGGTAGCCAAACAAAGCACACATTTTAAATGCTCAGATGGTCATGACCATCCATTCATGTGAAATTTATTTATTCATTTCACAATACTGCAGGACAGATTGCCCCAGGCAGGAGGGGCTTCAAACACAAACATAACACCTAATACAGTAGAACCCTGCTACAGCAAACTATAATATAGTAAAAACTCGAGTATAGTAAAGTGAAACTGCAGTCCCATTTCGCCTTCCATAGATGACTGTACATTTTTGTTTTTCGTTTAAAGTAAAGCTTATTTTGCAAGAAACGGCTATATTAAAGAGCCGTGGCCGTTGCGACGTACTTCCCGCAGAATGATGACATCGCGGCACGCACGAAGTTGAAGATCGCGAGGCCAACGTTTGGAGGCAAATGGATGTCAAAGACGATAACACGGCGTTTTTTTTTTTTTAGATGGTTTCACCACCAAGCTCAAGAGCGTTAGGAGAAGCCAACTTTTCAAAGTCCTTGGGGCCATGAGGCAAAGCGCGCAGTACTCATGGGGAAAAAAAAAAAAAAAGTAAAGCCGGCTGACAATTTAGAAAGAATGCGGCATGGTTCGCTGTGAAAAGAAAGCTAGCAAAAGTGCAGTGATGAGTACAGAAGGGAAGAAAAAGGCGCAAACGTTCGCAGCACGGCAGCGGCCGCACTGCGTGGGTGCTTTTGTCACCCTTGACTGTTGTGTGCGTTTCTTAACTATTGCCTCTTAAATGGCACTGAGGCTGTGGTAGATGACAATTAAGCTGGCGTTATATTTGTAGCCACGTTGTATTTGTGCAAATGCAGTACTTCCACAAGACGTAAACGAAATCCAAAATTTGAAAACTGAACATAAATAACCATCACATAAAGGGTCGATAAGAGTAGGACGGAAGGTATTTCTGACTGCTTCTTTTATAAGCCAACACTTTGTATTTAGTAAGCAGCCAGAGAGCATCCTCAGAGCCATGCCATCACCAACAACTGATTTTTGCTGGTCCGAAAAACTTTACTTATAGAGAGGTTCTAGTAATAATAATGATAAAAAGTACACTGCATGTCACACAATAAAAGCAATAGAGATGACATAACAAAAGTAAAAATGAACGCAAGTTTTGAGTGCAAACCTTTAGGCATGTTTAATTTAGAAAATAATTACGAAGTTCTTCTTCGACTCTGGTAGAATAAAAAAAACACTCGGGAAGCATATATCAGTCACAAATGGTTTGTGGGAAGAAACTGTGTTTGTATGTGTTTGTCTTAGCAAAAAGTGTCTGTAAAGAAAGTGCCTTGGTATGGCAGCTCTTTCCAGTACTGGATTGCATGAGGAATGAAGGAGAGATAATTCTGAATTTACCCATCAGAGTTTATTAAACGAGGAAAATGTGATTGATTTTTCTGTGCACATGATGGAGTGGAATTTTATTACCTTGTATAAATTTTATTAGAGAGTCAGACCTGCATTTATTGAAAAAAAGCTGACTGCTTTGAATAAGCTCTAGTTGATAATTCTTTTTTATTATGTGGGTTCCATATAGCCGAAACATATTCAAGTTCTGACCTAATGAAATTATTGTATGCCAACAGCTTGGTATTGCTAGGAGTGTGCTTTAATTTAAGTCTTAAAAAGCGAAGCTTCATGAACGCAGCGCTGCAAGTATTTCAGAACAGGCACTGTTCACCTCAACAAACTGAGTTCCATTTTCCAGATAAGCTTTCATCCACTCGACAAGATGCACGGGAAGTCCAATCAGCTGCAATTTATAAACTAGTTTGGAATGCGGCACTCTGTTGAAGGCAATTAACAAGATTCTAACTTTTCCTAGTTAATTATCACATCCAACTGCATCTCTTTCCATGATAATATTAAGAATTACAATGCCTCACCTGCTGGCCATTCCTGTGAGAATATGGAGTAGAAAAACGTGGTGGAGAGTCTGAACCACTACTACTGAGTCCAAGTGACAGTGTGTCCTCATTGGCGATTACAGGCCTTTGAAACAATATATTTGATTGAGGACAAACTTCAGAGATGCCAGCCTGGAAATATAATGACGGCATAAGCAACACAAGATAAACTGAAAGCCCTGCATATTTCAGAGGCCAAACTATTTGTTCTTTGTCTAAAGTAGGTAATTCAATATCTGAAACTACAGATGACATGCACTCTGATGAACTGGAATTATGTAAAATATCAAAAGGATTTGCACACTTCTTGGCCTTTTCGACAAAAGAATGGGAGTCAATGTTGTTTTCCCACAAAAAATTCTTTAATCACCAACCCCTCCTTCCCCTTAAATAATAATTATCATCATCATCAGCAGCAGCAGCAGCAGCAGCCTGACTACGCCCACTGCAGGACAAAGGCCTCTCCCATATCTCTCCAGTTAATCCTGTCCTGCACCAGATGCGGCTACCCTATCCCCACAAATTTCTTAATCTCGTCCGCACACCTAACTTTCCGCCGGCCCCTGCTACGCTTCCCTTCCCTTGGAATCCAGTCTGTTACCTTTAAAGGGACTATGCAATGAATAAAAAGTCGCTTGTAAATGTTTTCAATGCTTAGAAATGATGCTAAGCATTCACACCAAGTATGAGTCTTCGGAACTGAGCCGGCAATTTATTATGAATTTTTCAAAACCATGTTTTTTAAAATTTGCGGGCCGATTGGTGTGCTCGTAGTGACCGATTTTGAAACTAAAATCGTGAAAAAAGACATCACTGTACCTATGACGTCGCCAGGCCACCACACGCTCTCATTCGCTGGAGCCACGGCAGCCACGACGTCACGGGCACACTTCCAGTAGCCGTGAAAATCGTCTGCTCGTGCCGCCGCGCGACCCTTTCGGGCAAGCGCGAGCCAGGGCATTGCCTTCGCGCATATGGTTTCAATTTTCCTCTGCCGCCTCCTTCTGTCGGGAGTTCTGGAGCCACTCGTAGTGGCTCGCCGAGTCGCTACCGCCGTCGCTGGCGTTCAGCCGGTACGGCGTGAACGCATAGGGCTCGATGCCCATCGCGGCCGTAAGAGCGAGCAGTCGCGCCTCGAGGTGTGGGTCCATTACTGCTAACAACAGACGACAAGCAAAGAAACCCGACGCGCGCCGCAATCACACCGCCGACGCTGCTGCTGGGGTGCTAGGAGCGACAACCGGAAGTTGCAAAAGGAACGTCAGCGGATGACGTATTCATGGGCAGCGCCCAGTCCCAGAGCTGTTTTCTTTATTTCTTGTCTGGTGCGCCGCGTGTACGAGTTGAGGGAGGAGAGGAGGAGCTTAATTTTTAATCGTCAATATCTTCGGTGTTATTGATGCTAGCTTAAAAATTCTTGCGTTGGGGTGACGAGTGATGAAATGCCAATCTCCCATCTGCTTTACGTAATCTCAATTAATTTATTGCATAGTCCCTTTAAAGACCATCGGTTTTCTTGCCTTTGCATTACATGCCCTGCCCAAGCCCATTTCTTCCTCTTAATTTCGACTATGATGTCATCAACCTGGGTTTTATTCCTGACCAAACAAGGGTTAAATAATCCCCTTGTAAAGTAACCACTGATATCTCGTTTTCCTCATTTATGACACTGAATATGTAGGACCATTTGATTCCAGATCTTATTATAGCAACAGCTGATAAGGCCACATTTCCTAACGGCGCGGCATTGCAGTTGTTGGCAGTGTAACACAGAGCAGCAGTGTGAGGAGGAGAGGAGAGAAACACAACAGGTGAGGTGCACCATGCTGACTGGTTGGCCCACACTTGCCACCAGTAATGCCTTAGGTAGAGACAACAGGTGTTCAGGGTTCAGGGCTGTGACAGTGGTATTGCATCTGTCAGCCCAAATGTCAAGATTGTCCACGTGAGGAAAACGTATTTCAAAAACGCCAGCTCCCAGATCAGTTAGATGACGCCAAATATCAATACATGACAAAAGCCTGGTACTTTTCTTTGATACATCATAAGTTTTTGCAGTGCTTTCACAAAGCAGCTGTATTATATTCTGCTCAATACAAGGCAAAATTGAACACCCAAGAAAAATATATTAGGATTAACTGGTGGTACAGTGATACATCGATGGCATGGTTATCAAGGTATAATGGTTGGCTTGCATATGGTCTACAAGACAACCCATTAAAATGCGGTAGCTGCAGCTGGGATTCCAACCTACAACCTTGTTCTCCTTACTACCCCACCCGACCACTGCTTAGCCACCCCACCCAGCAGCGGGCTGTTGGACTTAAGTAAGCCATACAGACACATTTGTAGAAAGGGACATTCATACAGATATGTATGAACACACACACACACACACACACACACACACACACACACACACACACACACACACACACACACACACACACATGCACACACACACACACACACACACACACACACACACACACACACACACACACACACACACACACACACACACACACACACACACACACACACACACACACACACACACACACACACACACACACACACACACACATGCACACACGCAAGGAGCTAAGCTCAACAAGTTGGTCTGAATTGCTATGAACCATGTAGGCAATGCTAACCTACACTTGTCACAAGTGAGAAAGCACATAAGGGGTAGAGAATAAAGGGAAGAAAATGGTTCAAAAAGTAAACACACTCACCACTTTGCAAATACAGTCGAGCCCACATATAAAGGCCGCGGTTATAACGAATGCTCTCTTATTACGAACGAGGGCAGTGCTAGCATCAAAATATGCATTAAAACAATGAGACTGCATCTCGGATACAAAAAGTAACCGTGGCTGGGTTAACTCGGTTAGAACGAACAAGAAGGTGTCGTAAACTCGGCCCCAAATTCAAAAAACTTGCGCTTCTGGTAAGGGTGGAGATGGGAGAGTCTGCAGGCCTCCGCCAAAAAGAACCAGGGGACCCCAAAAATGCAATAACAAAAAGCCGAGACATTACCGACAAAATGGCATAGCTTCAACAAATGCTGCCTTGAAAATGCATGCCTTCAAAGGCGACACCTGCACAGGTGAAAGACAGGGCAAGCTTTTGTGTTAACCTACTGTGCACAAGAAGGAAGGAACTGCAGGGAACGGCGGCGACCCTTTGTCATCTGCAAGTCTCGTGCGTTCCAATGCTTCAGAACCTACGTTTTTTTATGCTACAGGCTGAATATAAAGGCCTGGATTGGCGTCACTTTTTGGTTTCATGCAACAAGCGTGCAACCAGGCATAAGTTGCAATGGCATGGTGGGTATTGCGCACGATTTGCTTGCCGAGTGGCTTCTTCAGTTAAACCATAAGAGCTCTAACTCGTGCGTGATAACGTTGCAACGCACCATGTGTTGCATTCTCTAACTGTGGTGACAACGTCCTTCTTGTCACCGAATGCTAAGTGCAAGATCCAGCCACAGGTCATGGACGTTATTCATGCGGTCAAGATATCTTATCATTTGTGCATAATCCAACTCATGCTGTTAGCAATTCACACTCCAGATGGCGATGTTCCGGTTCGGCGGTTTGGATATTTTTGTTGGCTGCTATGGAAATGATTAAGGCCGTGTGGATGAGACTAACTACGTAGTGCATCAGGAACTGCAGAAGGAACGACTGAGAATACTGTTGAACATCCACGTGATTGGACGCATGTGGATTTGTAGCAACTGAATGTGGATGCACAGACAGCCAGAAATGATTTTGCCCCGAGATGACTTCGTTGGTGTGGATTATGCATCTCAAAGTCATACAAAAGCCAATGTACACGAAATATGAGCACCGCCCGAATGCCCTGAATTTCACGACAATGACGAGGAGGCCGACATGCTACTAGTGACCGTGAACACTTTAAAGATGATTAGTTATATCCTGTCCTTAAAGCAGCTGAATTGTTGGTGCTTAAGGTCTAGGTGAAGAGCATTAAGTATGATCGCTCTTGAAGGCTTGGAAAGCACCGTAATATGGCTTCCTTTCAAGAAGCCGACGTGCATAACTTTTGTAAGAAATAAATGCCAGTTTTGTTGAACTTCATATTTCTGGCTGCAAAATGAGAAGTCCACTTACTGCGAACCTCGGATACAATGAACGCAACCCGCGTGACCATCAGGTTCGCTATAAGTGGGCTTGACTGTGCATGGTATTTTTTCACAAAATAAGTTTTTAAACAAACTTTTCTTTTTATAAACATTGCGAAGGTTTGAATACTTTCATGGTGAGTGTCCGTAAAGAGGGCACCAGGGCTCATGATCTCAAATCATTAATAAAGTCATGGGAATCACTAACCTAGTGCTATTTATTCAAGGAGTCACTCACCTCTTGCACTTCCAGTCCTGGGTTTTCCAGATGAACTTCAGAATCCTCATCAATGACAGCATGTGGTACTACCACGTCAGCCTGCCTTTAGAGAGAGGTGAACAGAAAAATAAGAAAGATCAAGGAAGCTTCAAACAATCTGCAGTAGAACGGAAAGTTCAGATAGTTGATACATAATTCTTTAGCAAAAACAGCACAGGAACAACAGATGGACCAAGTAGGCAGGACTGGCGCTGACCATCAACTGAAGGTTTATTTGAAAAAATAAAAATACACCTTTTCACGAACAAGAGCACATGTGCTAAAGAAATCATACGCTGATACTTTAATCAAGTGCATCAAGATGCATCAACTCAGTCATGCATGACAACATAAGGGGTGCGGACACACGCGTCTCGGGATTTTACGAGCGTGAAACGCTTCAAGGGGTAGAGACGCCAAAATTTTCTTAGTGTATTTCACCTTCCAAGTGATGCACAAGGCAATAGTAAACATGAATCACTAAGTGAAATTTTCATACGCGCCGTACCTAACTTATAGTTTGATTTGTTCTTTTTATGAAGTTTCGGTTTCAGCAGCCAAAAGATGGCTGCAACGCCACGAGTGAGCACCAGATCATGTGAGGCGTACAAAAACTGCAATACATAGTTTGCAGCGATGTCACAGCGGCCGCCATCTTTGGGCCCAGGAAGCGCAGCAAAAGCTTGGACATTTCCCGCGCCAACCGTTTTCCGCATACACTGTGGAGGCTACCCTGTACATCAAAAAATGGTGCCCATGACGTCAAGTGAAAACTATCTATAAGAACTCTTTGTTCACTTGCTGCCATTCTGGCTTCTGAAGCAGTTTAGCCTAAGGGAAGATGCAGGTCTTGAAATTAATATTTTTACATTAAAGATATCATAATGAAATTAGGTGTGCATATGTGTTTCAAAAATATAATTAGTTTCAGTATATCTCAATTGGTTCCCATATTATAAAAAAATAACTAAATAACTCAATTCTTACGGGTCGTTAGAACATTTTCTTTTTATATTTCTTGGTTTCGACTGAAATGGAGCTGTAGCCAAAGACCTGCCATCTGAATCTATGCTAATTATATTGTTCTTGAAGTACATCACCATATAAAAATGTAAAAATTTTGTCCAAGCACCATAATTATAAAGTATAGTTAAGCGACATCATGGTTTACAAGTTTGAAATGTTTGACTCAGACAAACAAAAACAGCATAGCTCCCCAATTCAGTTCTTCCTGAATTCAGTGGTATAAGATTAATGGAACTTGCACCATAAAAACATATTAAAAACTTCCGTAAGGCTAGTTATGTTGGAAAAAAACACAAAGCTGAGAAAATTTAATTTAAAGAGTGCGCGCCAGCATTCGGAGGTCATTGCAGAGGCCTAAAAAAACAGCGGAATGCGGATGTTCCAAAAATATTTCACAGTAGTCAGTAGTAACAGGTAGTAGCAGAGGGGCTCAGCTTTCAAACACAACCAAAATGGTGGCCATCGGGGAAGCGGTCGTGTGAAGTGACGGGTGCGAAGTCCTGCTGCATTTCGCTCCGAAATCACCATTTCCGGGCTTCATAGACGCGAAATACACAGATATTTTAGCAGTTGGAGGTTCAGTTCAGACCTTGAAAATTTTTAGGCAGGAACTATAGCATGTATTCATCCCGAATACGTTATTTTTGCAAAATTGAAAATTTCGCATTCTTTGATCATGTCAAAACCCCTCAAGAGTCCAAATAAATTAAAATGACAAAGCCGAGATTATAGTTCTGTTTTTTTATGCATCACATAATCTCATACTCAGTTGCGATGTTGCAACCATTGCGGGCAACTAGAACCGAAACTACGGAGGAGAGAAAATTCAATTACAAATTATTTGTTCAGCGCTGGTGAATTCCACATGGTTATCCATGTATACTAATGTCATTTGCATCATTCCAGTGCAAAATCACACTCTGAAAAATTTGGTGTCTCCACTCCTTCGTGATTTCTCTCATTAATTTGTCATTATGTTTGTACAGGACTTCAGCTTTGCTGAGAAGAGAAATGGAAGCAGTGCTCAGGGGAATATGACGATATTCTCTGTAATGCAAGCCTAAGTTCAAGGACAGAGCACCTTTTAAAGAAGTGCTGTGCTCACGCAGGCACCTTCAAGTGTGCCTGCGGAGAAAGCAGGAAGAGAAAGATGGTCTCTGAAAACGGCAGTGCAGGATCAGCATGATTAAGGACCCTAGTTTCCCACGATTCCGAGAAAAATCATGAATTTAGGCATTTTTCGTAGAATTTTGTGCTGGCAGCCAAGTTCCCATCTTTTTATACAACTGTTGTTACAGACATAAGAAGGAATGGCAGTGAGATTGGAAAATGACAAATTTATCTTACTTGCACAAATATAATATGAGAGGAGTTTGAGACCTCAGGAAAATTTTAAAAGATTATTATTATGATTATAAAAAAAACCCGAAACCATACAGGCCAACCACGGTCAAAGGAGGATACGCTCTAGGTCAGGTTTCTACCAGAAAAAAAGGTTGGATTTGGAAGCGCGCCTGGACTTAGTCCTAACTGTTGTGCGACAAGAGCAACTGAAAATTGCTCGAGAACTGAAATCCGGTTTGGTTTAGGTTTGGTTTATGGGTGTTTAGCGTCCCAAAGCGACTCAGGCTATGAAGGAAACCGTAGTGAAGGGCTCTGGAAATTTCGACCACCTTGGGTTCTTTAACGTGCACTGACACCACACAGTACACGGGCCTCTAGAATTTTGCCTCCATCGAAATTCAGCCGCCGCAGCCAGGATCGAACCTGCGTCTTTTGGGTCAGTAGCTGAGCACCATAACCACTGAGCCACCACGGCAGGCTGAGAACTGAAATCCAGTTAGATACTTCATGCAGTTTCTAAGCAAGACAAACAAGGAGAATATTTTGATGTCCTGCTTTTCTTCGCTGGAAATGAAGTGACCCCAACACTCTCTTCCATTGATTTCAAATATTTGTCTATCATAATCAACTCTGTTGATGCAGAACGATCATTCAGTCATGGTGAAGATCTAGAATGAAACAAGCACTAATCTTTAAGTGAAGATGTGAAGATAACAAGAAAACAATACTGGATGCATAGTTACAACAACCACCTTCAATGTTGGAAGAGGGACCTCTGCAGCACGCAAGGCTTATGCTCAAAAAACAAACTTGCATGTTTGTTTCATGCATCTAAAGCTTCCTGCAGAATCTTATGAATTCATTATTCTGCATTCACAAAATTTACAGTTTTCCACTACAGAAAGTTAGGGGCCTTAAACGTGCTCTTTTAAGCTCAGAGTAATGTCAGGCTCACTAGGCCTATCAGCTGTCCACAATAGGAAAGTTCAGCCAAGCTCAAAGGAACACCAGGCTTCCCTGGCATATGATGTAGCGCAGGCTCAGGGGCAGACAAGACTCTTGGATGGGGCAGTTGAAGAAGATCCTAGTGCATATTTTGGTCTTCCTTTGCAGAAAAAAAAAAGTTTTCCCCTCCCCTAAGATTGCCCCAGTACAGGCCCCAGTGCTCGTTTAAGCTGTAAATTATAAACTATAAGGTTTAATGTCCCAAAGAGACATATGGACTATGAGGGGTGCCATAGTGGAAGGCTCTGGATTAATTTAGACAATCTGGGGCTCCCTAATGTGAGCTGACGTCTTCCGCGTTTCACCCCTATTGAAATGCAGCCGCCATGGCTGGGATTCAACTGGCCACAGCCATGGGTAAAAATGAACTCTGAACATAACCAGTGTGCTTAAGTTCCGAGGAATACTTGTTTACCCATGACTGTGGCTAGTCGACTGAGCAGGCTCAAAAAGGTGGAAGTATTATATGCACTACCTCCCTTGGCATCCCGAAGGAAATTAACTTCCAAGGTTAAACAAGGGACTGCCCAATACAAACATAGACGTGAAGGATGCAAGGACAGGTTGGATGATGCACATGACTTGCCCAACAACATGCACTCTTGAACTTAAGGGACCGGAAAAAATGTTCAAACTATCAAATGACTCCAAAAAGACTGTCAAGAACTATTTACATCACGGTAAATTTATACGGTGAAAGACTGCTGGAAGCATCGCAGCAGAACTGCTCCAAAATCGTCCAGGCCTCCCGCATCCTTCATAATGCGACATGGTGGAGCTCCACGGCTACCGAGTCACACCCATCATAAGCGGCACCGTCACTTGAGAGGAGGCTACACAGCATAAACAGCAAATGGCACATGACGAGTGCGCAGTTTTTGCACACTGGAAGAACGCAACCACGTGGATGCAAGCAACGGAAACAGTGCTGAAGCGATTAGAAGAAAAAAAAGGGGGTGGGGGGACGAAAACACCAGCAACGCACCAATCAGTATCCAAAACAGTGCTCATCTAGGGTAGGCTGGCTGGCTGATGCTGGCTGTTCGAGCCGCTGTCACTGCAGGCTGATGCGAAGCTCAGAAAAGCAAGACTGAAACTATCCAGTTGGGCTGCTCCCGGAGACAAGGCTGTCAGTTTTCGTCATGCCTATCGTCACACTCACGTCAGAGATGCGCAAGCAACTCTGCAGCATAGAACGCAAGTTTTGAATGGGCTATTTCGCCGATTTCTTGTCAGGCCGGTCATACCTGGATGTGGCCTCCCTCCGGGGGCCCGCTTGAATTAATCGGTGCCCACAGCGTCCAAATTAGCGAGCGTCCGACACCATAGACTTACATGGTCATTGACCAGTGAGCTGGCAGTTCCAATTATCCGGACCTCCAAATTAACGGGGGTCAAATTAACGTTCTTTTACTAATGCATAAAAAAAGGAGACATGCCACTTATCTAGGAATAAATAAAGAAATTTTTACAAAATACACATGCACTGAAACTCAGGCACACATGAACTTGCTCAGTAATAGCAATACATGATACCAAACCTTAAAAAGAAGGCCTCAAAAGGCACCTCAACATTGCTATTAAAAAGCCTCAAGGAGTGACAGAAATGAACAGTAAAAACAGTACAATGCACTTAGTAAAAATATATGCTTTGCAGCTGGCATATGCGCAATAGACGTAATCACAGCTAGGGTGCATTGCTTCAGTAAACGCAGAGTAAAAGAACCGTATTATGATGACTCGGTTGGCACAGCACTCAGTGACAAAAAAAAATCACTGTCACATGGCATGCTGTCACCTCATATATTTCATACATTACATAAAAACAAAAACAATTTGTACTTTTGATGGAATGTGTTCATGCATTTCTTATTACATCACAAACATACACTTCTAAAAAACTGCATAACCATCCCATGCATACATTCCTCACAATCCCCACCATGATGTTTAATGGCATTAAATCTGAACATATAATGGCAATTCCCAAAATAATAGCATTAACCAGTTTAAGGCATTACGTAAATGTACTTATGCACTTGCAGCTGCGTGGCACGGCTTAACAAGTGCCTAAACTGTCTATGCAGGGGCAGGTTTATAAGGGAAAGTAAGTTTATATATAGGAAAACAATGCTGAACCCCATTTTTTCGGCGAAAAAAGTCAAAGAAATATATATGGTTCAAATGGGACTGCCCACCCCTACCGCTCCCCTCCAAGAGCAACCCATAAATCCACCCCTGCCTCCAGGTTTCCGGGGCAATGATTGTTTGCAACTGCAATAGTATAGACATACAAGTCTTCACACCTCATCATATCATATATTAACATCATACCTGTCTGATTAACCTCCTCCCTACTTTAATTGCTGTCAATCAATCAACCATTCTATAAATAAATAAATAAATCAAACTTCAACACCCTGCAGCTATTGTAAGACTACTTTTTTTCTCTAGAATCCATCATTCGAGTATGTCAGACAAGCCTGGTAGCCCCTGCAATCACATGAGTTTTGAACTTGTCATAACGCTTGTCATAACTATTACCATGAGCTGAGCACATGCAAACTGCTGGAAAGTTGATTAGCCACAGAACATTTTTTGACAAAATGTGACTTACTGCGCAGATAAATTGAAAACTGGGCCATAAACGTCTTCAGGAGAGATCTCACAAAATGTGACGCAATCCATCTGAAAGGATAAAAAAATCTATAGTGCACAGTAAAAGAGAAAAGTTTCAGATGATAGTGAATAAGCCATTGCAAGACAACAGCCATTTTCTCAGTTTTTAAGAGACCAAATCACTTATGACCCAGAGTGTAGAAAAAGTTGCCTTACTTGATTTACGTCTCTGGAGATCACGCAGAAATATATGGTATGAAGTCAGAAGAGCTATCTGTAACCTGGGATACTTCTCTACGATATATACCAGTAAACAGCTAACAAGGTAAATGCTATGCAATGCTGTTGCCGTGATTTATGCACCATTATAGATGTTCTCACCTAGAAATGTTTCACCAAAATGAAGTGAAAGCAACTATCAACTCTCATTTCAAGGGGCTGCAGAAGGAACAGCCTTGGTCAAAAATCTTCAGGCCACATGGTTTGCTTTCAACTCTGCAGTGGCGAGCTTATGACACACCTCAAGCTCTAAATCCCTGTAAAGTGAGGAAAACTCTCGCTCTCATTTGTAAAGAGCTTTTGGTCTTTAGAGGCAGATTAAAGGCTCCACTGTATAGCTCAAAACAACGATGCAACCTGAATAAGTTTGACCAAAGCTGTACATACAGATTATGACAGTGAGATATTGTAAAAATGCTGACAGCAGTGTATTCAGGGGTGGCTCACTGGACTGAAAAAAACCACCAACCTCTTCTCACAATGTGGCTAACCGCATACAAAACAAGCAGCTTCCCCTCATACAACATCCTTCCCAGAAGCCAAGCACATGTCGAAAGGCAGCCCCCTACCAAAAAAAATAAAATAAACTGATTACATCACCAGTCACCGACGACTTACTCTGAGTAGTTCTAAGCAACGTAGAAACTTTTGTGACAGCCTGAAGTGCAATGTTCATAACAAGGATGAAAGCAGACTGCAACAAACGATTCAGAGTTATCAGCTAGAGGAGTAATTAATCCTTAGCATCCAGCTAAACGCAACCATATGGCTGCAAAGATAAGCTATACAGATTTCTCAGGAACTTCGAAGCTGAATAAAAAGTCATTCTAGTTAGGGACTTGAACATGATGACCTCCGTTTGTACAGCGGGGCAGTCACTCTACCAACTAAGCTAACTGCGATGATCAGCAGATGGCATGAAGACACTAAACTGACCAACAACTCAAAATATGGACAGTGCAAGTCAGTCCAATGTTCAATATTGAGCTCACACTATTCCTATTTCATTGCCCTCCTTAGCTTCTGGTCTGCACTGATATCCACCGACTGCTATTTCAAATGCACATCCATACAACATTTTATGAGTGTCGTCAATCCCGATAAATTTTTCAAAGAGACTATGAGTGTCTTCAGGTAGTGCTGCAGTCATTCAGCCTTTTCCAAGTTTAAAACTATACTGCTGACCGTAACATGGCCTTAGAAAATTGGATTCAGTTGAAGGAAAATATGCATGTGGCCATTTCATCATAACAGAAGCATGTTAAGCAGAGAGGTTCTCACCACCCAGTTTCCGGTAGCACGGGCCTCACTTATGATGGTTAGCAACGACTGAATGTCATGAGAGAGGTTTGCGCTGTGCTGTCTAAGCTGATTGTTCTCCTTCTGTAGTGCATCCACCATGTGCTTCATGTCCTGCATATTCATGGAATACACAACACTTTTTAGGCATTGTTCTTCAGTGCTGCAGAAGTGCTGCAGAAAAAGAAATGACAACCTCCAGCCAAAAGAAATGACAACCTCCAGCCCAAGAATTTTAGGGGCCCTTTAAATTAGCCATCAATATACTTAAGGCTTGAACATTTCCTGGTTTTACCCATGCTCAAAGTTTATGTAACATGCAATTCAACACATACGTGAGCAGCCTCTTCTGCGCGGCATTTCCTTGAAACAAGACTCTGAACTTCTTCTCCCCATTCACTCAATGTGTAGACAGTGCTCTACAGAAGAGTTGCAAGAAGAGTTGCACTGTTAGTAAACATATTTTGTTTATGACCTGCAGAAGCAAAATACTGTATTTACTCGCATCTTTAACATACCTTTATACCCAAGAATCTGTCAAAGCTCTGGCAATGCATTCATTAAGTGGGGCAAAATATTCAGAAAAAATTTGAAGCAATAAAAATGGGACAATAAGTAGAAAGGTGGAATAAATACTCCAAATGGTATGACACAACTTTAAAATAATACAAAACACGCTCTTCAGCACATTTTCTGCACTCAAGAGCATGGGCAACAACTTATGTCTTAAATCTGAACATATAACTTGCATAGCAGCTCATAAAACTGTGTAAATAGAACACAATTAGGTCACTCTAGCACAACCCACAGCACGAAGTGCTAAGACCAACCGCAACAAGTACCTGTTGCTGCAATCTTTATTAGGACAGATTGAACACAGAAACCCTCAGTGGCCAGTCCTGGTTTCTGTTGATTTTCGAATCCCCTGCGGAACATTTTTATTGGCTGTTCGTCTTAGAGCGAGATATACTAATCTTGGCATTCTACAGATGGCTCTTTACATTACTGCATTGTTTTTTCAGCATTCAAAAGAGGGTGCTAGCTGGAATTTACTTTCACCAACATACTGTGCACCAAAGAATTGGGCGCCTTTATTACACAACGAAAAGGCAAATTTCACTTTTTGACAGCCAAAGTGGGGGATGCTTTCATTATAAAAGTGTGTTCATTACGCGAGTAAATACAGTAGCAATCAGCTATCTGCCAAAACATCATGCACAACAGGTTAACAGAACTCTTCTTGCTAAAGAAAACTTTATAACAAATATTTAGCAAAATAAAAGCTGCAGAGAGCTTAATTATTTTTATTAATAATAAACATGAACATTTTTATTACTGTAGACATCGTAATTAAACTAAGTGTGTATATTTGTTTCTTCTTCCTGTTTTCAAAATCATAATTAGTTTCAATATACCTCAATTAGTTCCCATATTATAGGAAAATAACTAAAGCCTAATTAGTTATAAATTCTTACGGAACCGCCGCAGTGGCTGAGTGGTTATGGCGCTCGGCTGCTGGCCCGAAAGACGCGGGTTCGATCCTGGCCGTGGCGGTCGAATTTCGATGGAGGGGAAATTCTAGAGGCCCGTGTACTGTGCGATGTCAGTGCACGTTAAAGAACCCCAGGTGGTCAAAATTTCCGGAGCCCTTCACTACGGCGTCTCTCAGTTCGAGTCGCTTTGGGACGTTAAACCCCCATAAACCAAACCATAAACCAAATTCTTACGGGTCGTTAAGACAATTTCTTTCTATAATTTTTTGGTTTAGACTGAAATGGGGCTGTAGCCAAAGGCCTGCCACATGGAGCTATGTTAATTATTTTGTTGCTGAAGTACATCATCATATAAAAATGTTAAATTTTGCCCAAGCACCATAATTATAAAGTATAGTTAAGTGACATTACGGTTCACAAAGTTTGAAATGTTTGACTCAGCCAAACAAAAACAGCATAGCTCCACAGTTTAGTTCCTTCTAAATTCAATGGTATAAGATTAATTGAAACTGCACCATAAACACATAATAAAAACTTCCGTAAGGCTAGTCATAATGGCAAAACACACGAAGCTGTGAAAATCGCATTTGAAGTGCGCGAGCCAGCCATTCGGAGGTTGTTGTAGAGGCTTCAAAAAACAGCGTAATGTGGGCGTTCCAAAAATATTTCATAGTAGTGAGTAAGGGGCCCAGTTTTCAAACAAAACCAATATGGCGGCCATCAGGGACGCGGTCGTGGGAAGCAACGGGCGCTAAGCCCTGCCGCATTTCGCTGCGAAATCGCCATTTCTGGGTTTCGTAGGCATGAAATATATAGATATTTTAGTGGCTAAAGGTCGAATTTAGACCTTGAAACTTTTAGGTAGGAACTTTAGAGTGCATTGATCCTGAATATGCCATTTTTGCAAAATCGAAATTTTTGCATTTTTTTTTATCATTTCAAGACCCACGTCTCCTCTTAATTTGTAACAATTCTATTCTAGTTCTTGCCAAAGTGACCCCACCAGTTCGCAACCTCCTCCTAGCCGCAACAAAATGCAAGAAATACAGAATGGATTTATGCAGGCCTCATCAACGTGTACCCATTAAGTGGAATTCACACGAGGTAGCCGGGTAGTGGGGAAGTTGGATGATGTCGCTGGCCAGCAGAACCTCCACACCCATGGCCAAAGAAAGAGAGAGGGGAATGACACAACCCCCACCACCGCAGCTGAATTCGATTAGCTTATCTACCTTGTCGCTTTGTTCGCCTTCGCTGACCAACTCCCCACAAAGACAGGAAGCGTTTGTGCCAGCCCAGCGAAAGCTCTGTGCATCCCCCAGAGATGTTAGCATAACCGAACTGAGGTGCCAAGGCATGACGGTTTGTGATATTGCTACACTACATGCTGGTGAGGGGTGGAATTCTCCCTTGTGTGAGTAATAAATACCCCATTAAGGAGATCGATCAACAAAAATTGGCCATGACACTTATGCTCTTTACATGCAAAGAGACAGGTTTCCTACTGTCTGATAAGAAAACACAAGCACCAATAAGCTTTCCCGTCATATTATAATAATTTTATTCATTAACTTACTAATACACGGCTGCACACGTATCCAGTGATAAAGAACACTATAGGCTACAATGCACTCTCCATTTGTATGTGTTCCATGTAGTCAATAGCAACCCTGAATAAGCAAGCAAATATGACGATCAGTACTACTGTAATGGATCATTACATTACCCTTGTTACGTCAGCACTTGAACGAAGCCGTCTCTGCATTTGGTCAGTCCGATTTTCCGCCTCCCTTTTAACTTCATCAAGACAGGTAACAAGAACTTCAATATGTTCGAGCAGCGTATTTACCAGTCTCCTCAAAGCTGCATTCGACTCCTAGAAAAGAACACACACAAAGTGCTTGGTGATGTGAGACATTACACGGTACGATGTTGGCTGCATATAGCACAAAAGCCACTAATAACAGTCAACTTAGCTAGAGTGAGCACACACAGTAAGCATGCCTGCAATTTAGTAATTTACATGCTGTAACACTGATAAGTTGACTGATGTATCACTATTATGACTCGATAAATGAGGCAAATAAACAGACAGAAATAAGCAGTGAAAAATCTCTGGCAATCCATTGCATTACTTCCTAGCAAGTGAACTTGTTTTCCTCCAAACATCTTGAAAGCAATATGAAAATGGCAAACACATTCAAATGCCTAAGTAATGCCATACTCCTAAGTAGACAACAGCTAACTAAATGCTTGCAGTCTTAGGTGTACAGTTCCCACGATACTTTCCTGCAGGTGATACTTTCCTGAAACACAGGCTTATTTAATAAGCACTATTGGGCTCTACCCAAGCTGGGACAAATTCAGAATACTCTGCAAAACATTTCCACTACAAGGACAATAGACAACCAAGATGCTCAGTTACCACACCTCTTCCCCGTGAGTGTGACAAGCAGCCAAATCAGAAGTGACAATTACTTTTGCAAATTTTGCAGTTCTCCCAGTCAAGGAATGGAAGTAAAATGTTATACCACTGGTCTTCGTTTAGGGAAACTGAAAATGGTCAATTTTTGTTTGCTTCCAGAAGAAGGCTACGGTTCAGTAGTTTAGTAACCAGCTTAACAGTGTGAATTACACTACATGGCTAAACATAGCAGTCAGTCATGGTCAAAAACATTTCTCCAATTACAGTTAGCAGCAAACAGAACTTCTCAGAAAATTTTTGGTAATGCAAACACCAACTAAAGCACTCACTGCCAAAATTGGGTAACTAAAAAGAAAATATTAAAGATATTTAGCACTTCCGAAGGGCATAGAGAGACAGAAAGCATATTAAGCCTTACTAACAGCTGGAAATTTCAGTTAGCATGCAGTGTTGTCAAGTCAGAGTCTACAACTGACATGACAAGTGCATAGCAATTTCACTGAAACAGAAAGCAAAAGTGACTGCCAATTACAGTCAACAGAGACTGTTCCTCCCTTCTTGCCTTAGAGCCCTGCATTTAGTTTGCAATATTTTTTTATTCTGAGCTCTAGCCTGACAACATATTGTTTCAAAACTATCAACACATGCAGCTTTTTGTTTTCAGTTGAAGCACTGTACTTAAATTCAATTAAAATTAATCTAAATAGCTGCCTTCTTGCCCATTGTTTCTCCTAGATTTTTGTTTACAGAAAAAAAATATCTCTCTCCAATTACATGCTTAAGAGGAGAGAGCCCACATAGCTACTCTGAATGTTAAAGTAGAAAAAAAAAGTAGGGGGGCCCATTTCCATAGACTGGAAGAAGAATTGGTATTGCATGCTCCAGGGCTTCAGCATGGCCAGCTAACAAAATAGCCAGTAATTAAAACAGTGCCGAGAACCATGATAATACATGTTGGGCTTGTAAAGTGATTACAAATGAAAACCTTTTATTTTTTAGCTCAGCTGTGGTGCAAAGACTCCGAAAGTCTTACTTTGGGCAGGGGTGAGGAGGAGGCAAGGCCCTGAGATCCACTTCTAATGCTAGCACTTGATAGCAATTGAAATCTGAACCCCTCCATCCTGCCCTCAATGATGCAGAATCCCCACTCTGGAGAGCAAAACAGAAGTGTTTCGATTTCTTTTGAGTGCAGGCATCAATAAATGTTTTGCTGGTTTTTCATAAAAGTAGATGACTGCTTACTTGTTACGTTGACATCATAAATGGTACAGCACAACAAAACCAGTACTAGAAAGTACGGACACAAACACATTGCTGACTAACAAGACAGTTTTATTACTGCGACAAGGCAGTATATATACAAACAGCATTGGAGTAACTTCTAGACAAATACAAGCAACAGAACAGATCAAAAATAAAACCGCAGTGATGCTACTGTACTCAAGGACAACTTTACGCGCCTCTACAGTAGCTGCTACAAGCATGAGACGACTTTCAGGCCGCCATGGCTGGCTCTTCAGTGCAAGAGAAAAGTATATATGTGCAAGGTGTTGCCTGAAGCTTGTACTTTCTACTGCAGAGCCACAGAAGGCTGTTCTCAAGTATGTAAGAGCTAACATGCTTTTCCAGTACTTGCGATCAAAATGGTTTGTTTCGTTCCCAAGATAAAAGCAACAAATAGCTGCCACAAAATTTTGCTTAACTTGCAGTAATTTTGACTCCGCAGAAAATAATGACAGGTGCAGAAACTAAAGATGTATTCTGAGTAGAATAAAATTCATTTCATATCAGTGATGCACCCGAGCAGTTACAGCTATGTTTGCATAGCTCATTATTCAGTACTTTACAGCGCCCCCAACATGTTCCCCATATGACAGACATCAAATAAGCTGTTTGCTTCATGTAAACAGTGCATTAAATCTGCTATTTTTTATCATATGCAGTGCATTCCTATCATTGAAATTGGTGCTTCTGCAAAAGCTTAATTTTTGGGGCATGTTAAAACCTCTGCATTCTCTGATGTTGGGTCCTACTCAGCATCAACATCACAGAATAGCAGTTTTCTAACGGCCAATCCTTTCTAAGTTATCTTCCTGTATGACAGCACCACCCCTAGGGGACTTTTCCAACGCACTTTTTGCAGTTTTAACTCTTTGCAACCAGAAAGAACAGTAAAGTCTGGCACTGCAGAAAATCTGGTGAAATTTTCAGTACACAGATTGCACGAGCATCAACTTCACCAGTTCAGTGACAGTGAAGACAATATTTGTGAAAAGAACAGCTAAATTCCTTGTCAGTAGATACAGAGTTCACACAGTTGTCTATTACAATAAAGCTGAAAAAAAAAAGTTTAGCAAAAGGACATGTAGCTACGATTTCAGCCTCAATGGAGGAAAGCAATTTCACCGCTTCCATACAAAGCTAAATTATCAGTGAAAGTCCAATAGTTGGTGAGGAAATGATGAATTAAGCATTTGTACACATGGTGGGTGTCTTTGAAATGTCTGAAATTCACAATTCCTGGGTAAAAGAGCGGTAAAGTTGGCAAAACTTAAGGCTGCAAAGGACTAGAACCAACCTACACGACTTCACAACTGCATGTGAAGCCACAGTAGTCTTGTTCTTCCCACTCTTGCAGCCCATGACAAAGTTTTCTTTGATTTCTTCACCATGACTATGTTAGTAAGCATGAAGAATGCCCAGCAACCTAAAGCTTGCTTGTTTATCTAAGAAAATTAACTGTTATACATGGGGAACAGAAAAATGATACATAGAATTGTTTTTGCAACACAGGTTTAGAATTTCTTGCTTCACTAAGCTTGAGAAAACAAGGCAGCAGTTGCAATATTGATGCAGTATATACGCTGCACAAATATTGCAGTTATAAAATACGTATATACACTGCATCAATATTGCAGTTAGAAACCGTTATTTCCAGTATGCACTCTTGGCCAGCATTGTGTGAACCTTTTTATCTTTTTGTACTGTACCATTCATGTCTCACTCCCACTTGGATATCTCCATTAATTGGTTTATGATCTGGTGCATCATATCAAAACATCTACACAGCATTTTTTATTTATTTATAAATGCTGCAATTCCACATTTTGATTTTAGCGGGGTGGGAGAAAAATAAAATATCAAAGACACAGTACAATGGCAAAGCACAAATAACCAGTGGCAGGTTGAATCAATACAAGTTACTAAACAAAAACAACCGTATCAAACAACAAATGATCTCAATGATGGTTGCAAAACTTCAATGTTGATAAAGTTATTCCAGTCAGGTGCCATTCATGAAAGAAATGAAAACTTAAAACAGTTGCTGCATGGTTGGAAATGAAGTTATTGTTAAAGCATGCCTTTGCCTAGTAGCATATCCGGCTAAGGAGTAAGAAAGAAAGGTTGGTTTTATAGTACCCTTTAATTAAATAAAATAAGAACTTAAAGGTGCACTAAAGAGGATTTTGAGGATCTTTTTATCGCGGGAACTGAACCTACACGCTCCGTGCATTCTTAGAAACTTGGAATTATCCTGTGCAGCAGATTTCTGTATTAAATCCCATTAAACGTCTCAGCTCCCGCGTTTTTTTAACTCACTGCGGAAAGTAGGAGGAGCCAATTAACAAGGTTGCCACGGCAAAAATCATACGCGGAGTACTTTTTAGCCAATCGCATGGAGGCTTGCCACTTTGTTGTTGGCGGAGTAATATGCAAAGCGATTTCGAAAATATGCGGTTTGCTGGTCAGGCTATGTTCAGCGAGAGCAGATGGTCGGGAACATCACCCCTGCAGCAGCAGACGAGGAGAAAACATAGTCCGCTTGCTATAGGGCTTGTTATCGCTGTGGTATGTTCTCTGAACCAAAAACATGTAGCAGTTTGATGAAACTATTACTTACGTCACAACCAAAAAAGTAATAAAAATGGCCTTGGGTGTCTTCACAGATTACAGAATTTTCACTGGCCATCACAGAGTGATGAGGTAGAGTCTCACGAAAGCAAATGGTACACGCGTTGTTTTGTTTCTATGGGCTTAATTTTCAGCTTTGTCGCCAACGACTGAAACAACTTGTTCACGGGAACTCAAAGAACAAGATAAAAGCAACACCGGGGCCACAGCACCGTCTTCATGGCACAACGCTCAACCAACATGTACTTCCAGGTTGTGCTGATTGCTGTCCTGGGTAGCCTGTCGCCTGCTGACCTTTCTTTGTTCGCCTTGGCGCCTCCCGACGAACCAGATGCCTTGCTGGATCAGCTATCGCCGAACAGCAGCCTCCCATCAAACTCGCAGCAACCACTCCCGCCAAGACTGGACAAACCGCTCGCTTTCGGCTGGCAACTGGGAACAGCATCGGCTCGCCCTTTCCTGCCCCCATATAAGCGCGCGCTCCTCGACGACCCTTCGGGCCACGGCACCGTCTTCATGGTACTTCCAGGTTAGTTACAATGGAGCCCAGTGTTATCGTGATGACGATGTTTGTCTTGTAGCGGTGTCGTGGCCCCTGCATTCTTTTAAGCACTTCTGTGCTGTACTGGCGTACCTTCAGCGTCTCTTGCTACTTGGCGGCAATATTGAAGCTAATCCCGGACCTATGACCAAGGCTCAGGAAGACAAGTTTGACTATCTGGCTGAGGTAGTTTCATGTCTAGACGCTGGACATACTGATATCCTCGAAGCTGTTAACAAAGTTCTAAGTATTCATATTACGCTTAGAACTGACTTGTAAGTCCTAAGCAAGCTTGTCCAGGAGCTTGAGTCAAAGGTTGGATCGTTGTCAAATGTCCCAGCCGCCGTGAATGTTGATCAAGGAATTTTTAAAATGAAGGGCAAAATTGATGACCTTGAAAACCGCTCTCGAAGGTCTAATGTACTCTTCTTTGGTACCGAGGATGCTGACGAGTCTGAAAACTGGGTGACCTCGGAACGTCTCGTTAGCGACTTTTGTACTGAGAAGCTTGGTGTCACTGCTTCTTCCATCGCCAGAGCCCATAGGCTGGGTCGCTTTTCGTCTGACAAATGCCGTCCTATAATTGCCAAATTTTTTAATGACAAGGATGTAGAGGCAGTGATGAGTATGGTCTTCAAGCTAACAAACAAAAGTTACAGCATTTCGTGGGACTATTCAGAGGCCGTCCGTGTCAAACGTCGCAAGCTTCTGCAGTTTGGCAAGACGATTAAAAAAGAAGGCGACCGTGTGCATCTGGTTTTCAACATGCTTTTTATCAACGATGATAAGTATGAGTGGGACACTACTGCTAATCAGGCTGTATGCGTCACACGGCGTAGTGAGCAATGACATCGCTCACGCAGTCATTCGCATGGCAGTTGTCTGCATCCTTCGTCATGCCAACGTCCATCTGCACATGTTAATGTTTGCTTTCTGTTCACCAACATCCAAAGTGTCTTGCCGAAGAGCGTCGTGCTTTCATCACTCATTGATTCATGCTCAGCATCACTGGTAGCTCTCAACGAAACGTGGCTTAATGATACCATTCATGATAATTGTATTTTAGTACAGGGGTCATTCTTTAATTTTTTTAGGTGGGATAGGAACTCTCGTAGAGGAGGCGGCGTCCTTCTCGCTATCAGAAAAGAATTTATGGTTGTACCAGTCACTGTTAATTCATTTCTCGAGTGTGTTTTAGTCTCAGTGCAGTGCGGGGCAACTAGCATAATAATTGGCGTTTTTTATCGTCCCCCTGACCTAGTAGCTGGCTTCCCGGTAGAATTCTCTCGAATTTTGGGTCAGGTGTGTATGCGTTTTCCTAACAGTAAGTTGATCATCTTCGGCGATTTTAACTTCCCTAGCATTAACTGGCTCTCATTAGCGGTCCCTCCCAGTGACACTGAAGCCAATGCCTTTGTCCACTCCTGTCTTGAATTTTCATTAACGCAGCTCGTTCATCTGCCTACGCAATCCACTACTTGTACTGCTAACATTTTGGACCTTGTGTTAACAACCAATCCCAATATTTGCTCAGACTTAAATCATCTGGACGGACTTTTTGATCACGCCATTATAACCGGCAGTCTTTCTTGCCCTTTTAATGAAAAGAGGATAATAACCAAACAAATCCGATGCTACAACAAAGGCGACTATGTAACTATTAGTAACAAACTGCAGCTTTTTTCTCTGGAGTTCCTGGATGATTATTTATCTCGTTCTGCCGAAGATAATTGGACACTTTTCAAAGATACCGCCACTAATCTTATCAATACATTTATTCCAGTAGTTACCATCAATGAGAATAAATCTGCACCTTGGTTTACTAATCAGCTTCGTCGACTGAATAATAAAAAGAAGCGCCTTTACAGACAAGCTGTTAAGGATTTTTTAAGCGCGTGGACAAAATACAAGGAAGCCGACAAGCTGTACCAAACATCCCTCAAGTTAACCAGATGCCACTTTTTCAACAAGGACTTATCATCTATGCTAGCAAATAACCCTCGCAGATTTCCGAAAGTGATCAACCCTAATAACAATCCTGATATAATTCTTACTGATGACGATGGGATCCCATTTCCTGAAACCCAGTGCGCCCAGCTATTTAACGATGCTTTCTGCTCCGTATTCACTAACGAGGACGTTTCGTCAGTGCCCAGCTTAAATACTCTTCCTAACATATCAATGTCCGAAATATTAGTCAGCCAAACTGGTATATTATGCCTACTAAATAACCTTAAGATTTCTACCAGTTTTGACCAACATGGCTTCAATAATAAGATACTTAAATGCACATCGCACTCCATTAGTTCAATAATAACCACCCTGTTCTCTCAATCATTATCATCTGGTCTCATACCTCATGACTGGCGTATTGCTAAAGTGATACCCATTTTCAAATCAGGTAATCGTTCATCTCCGCTAAATTATCGTCCTATCTCACTAACAAATACTTTCTGCAAACTTCTTGAACACGTCATTCATAGTCAAATTTTTCAGTACCTGGAAAACAACAATCTTATTTTCAAATACCAGCATGGTTTTCGCAAGGGCTTCTCTTGTGACACTCAACTTGCCGGATTCGTTTATGATTTGCACTCGTCCATCGACGCTGGCGGTCAAATTGATGCCATTTTTCTCGATTTTTCAAAAACATTTGATCATGTTCCTAATTATAGGCTTATACTCACTAACCCAGTTGAAAACTCATCCCGCTGTTATTGCTTGGATTGCGGACTTTCTCAATGCTAGACTTCAGTTAACCTCCATTAACAACTACAACTCCTCGTATTCTAAAGTCACTTCTGGGGTACCACAGGGGAGCGTTCTTGGCACCCTCCTCTTTCTAATATATATTAATTATTTACCTAACGCTGTGTCTTCTCGACTTAGGCTCTTTGCCGATGACTGCGTAATATACAGTAATTATGTTTCTATCGCTGACCAACAATGTTTGCAAACTGACCTGGATGCAGTAACCGCATGGCGCACATCTTGGCTTATGCCACTTAATACCTCTAAAACTAAGCTTTTGTCTTTCACTCGCAGTTCTCGCATTCCAACAGCTTATTTCCTAAATAACGAATCTGTCGAACTTACAACTACTTACAAGTACCTCGGAGTTCACCTGCAATCAGACTTAACATGGCTTAACCCCATTAATCTAACTTTAGCATCCGCCAACCGCTCCCTCGGCCTACTAAAGCATAACCTCAGACTGGCTCCCCCGAACCTGAAAAAACATGTCTTCATCACACTCATTCGTCCGAAGATTGAATATGCGTCAGCGATCTGGAATCCTGATCAAGCCTATCTCATAGCTAACATTGAGTCCTTGCAGAACCGTGCTGCGCATTTTATTTTTTCAGACTACTCACACACTATCACCGTCACTGCCTTAAAGAATCACGCTGAATTAGAAGACTTATTTTACCGCCGTAAACTATCACGACTACCACTTTTCCACAAACTATCATCATCCTTCGCTTCACCACTATTTTTTCCAATCACCATCAGCCTTCTTTCCGCGGCTCGACCATCCGCACAAAGTTAAACGCATCTCGTGTCATTCATACCACGCACCATCATTGAGTGGAAGAGTTTACCAGCGCACATAGCCATTGAAACTAACGCCTCCACATTTCTTGCTCTCATCCGCAGCGATGTTGGCATTTGAAATGTTTGTAGTGTTCGAAAGTTTTGAATGTTTTTTTTTTTTTTCCATTTGCTGTACTTTTGTGATTACTTCTGTTCTTTTCACGCCTAATATGTACACTGTAGTACTTTATGCCTAATCTTTTCTTTAAACCTATAACTTGTACTATATTGTTTTTTATTGCCTGCTTTTTATTTATTTGCTGGTGCTTAATCATTTTTTCTACGTTATACCTAGCCTGTTTATTGTTCCTTTGCGCGTTAATGCTGTTCTTTGACATGTTTTTACACTGCCCCCCCCCCCCCCCCCCCCCCCCCCCCCCCATGTAATACCCTCGAAGGAGGGCCTTTAGGGGTATGCTGAATAAATAAATAAATAAATTTTTCCACAACGCTCTTTAGTGCAAATTTAAGTCGGCCGAGACAATTTCTTTTGACTTACTGATGGCAAGTGAACTCTTGTTAATAAGCCAGTAACTGAGGCTCACTTAAAACTTATTAATACAGCTTACACCATTCTCTGTACTTTTTCTACCTTATTAATGTTAGTTTTGGTATAGGGGTGCCAGGTAATGGAAGCATAATCTAGAGTAGGAAGAACAATTGAATTGTAGGCAAGAAGGCCAACTGAAGGAGTAGAAGGTTTTACAGTGCGCCTCAGAAATAACAGCTTGAAGTTTGCAGCAGCAGTTACACAGTATGTGTTTAGTCCCGAGGAGTTCACTGCTAACCCACAGTTCAAGGTATCTATAAGTGTTCACTTCAAAGAGGTTCATACCATTAACAATGTAAACAAATTTCTTCTCCGATTGTCACAAACGATTTTTTCAAAGTTAACTGACATCTGCGAAGATTCACACCAAGCAGTAATATCTTGAACAGCCTTATTTAACATAAATTGATCAGTTATGCTAATCTCAGAATAGATCCCACAATCATCAGCATAAAGTGATTTTAACAGGAACGTCATGAACAATGCAAAAGAAGAGGACCAAATACTGGAAAATGCCAGAATCTACAGTTAAAATGTCAGAACAGTGTCTATTAAATATTATGCAGTTTCCTATCTTTAAGATACACTGAAATCCATTTTACTAATTTCACATTTTTATGTATTTTGTCTAACATGTAAATTAACTTTCTGAGCGCAACCGTATTGAATGCTTTTGGAAAATTCAAGAATATTGCATCCATCTTTCTTCCTTTGTTTACTGAAGTGGAAAAGTCATACACCGGTTCAATAAGTTGAGTGCATGTTGAACATTTACTGAAATAAGGTTAGTATTTTGTGAAAAAATTATTTTCTTCAAGAAATTCAGATATGTGACTACAAATTATATGTTCTAGGAGTTTGCAAGTTATCAAAGTTGATGATATTGGATGGTAGTTTTGAACATAATCTTTCTTTCCACTTTCATGAAGTTTCACCTTAGTGATTCCTCAGTCATTCGAAATCTGGCCCTCACTCAGTGATCTTTAGAATAAAACATACTGAGACTTAGCAACCCACTCTGCATATCTTTTCAGAAAACCATTAGGAATGCTGCCTGTCTGCATAATTTCTTCACAAGTTTCAAAAGCATGTTCAAAATACCTTGTTCATTAACCCTTTCCAGTCATCTGTTGGGCATCGCCCAAAAGCGGAAAAATGCGCATCAGGTCATTTGTTGGACATGGCCGAACACAGCGTTTTGCCTCCTATTTCTGTAGGAAAAATTACACGCCATCCAGTTAAAATTATGTAGCCTGCAAATTGGGTATTCGGCTTTCCTGCCGAGGATAGCAGCACCATACTGATGCAAAAATATTTTTTGTTCACGTGGTTTTGAGGGCCTGAATTGGCACTGAAAAATGCAGCATGACTTCCATTCCAGCGGGTGTGTTGTAGGAAAGTTGTCTAATGACTTTGTAGAAATCGAAGATGACGTTAGTGACGAAGACAACTATGTGCCTCCTTCGATAAGGATTGCATGACGTCTGCAGTGACACAACACTAAAAGGAGGCAGAAGGGAGCTGGTATTTTTTTTTTTTTTGCAAGACATGCGAGAGGATACCTGGCCTCCACCCAAACGAGTGCTTCGAGAGGTACCACACACTAAAGAAGTTCTGCTGAAGCCACAGCGAAGCTAAAAAAAATGCTTTACATAAGTGTTTACAACCAAATCATAACATGGCACTCCTTATCTTTGCGAGGGGCTAGAATGCCTAAAAGAATGCTGACCACAGTGCAGCAGTCCACTCGGGAAAATGCACCTGACTGGAAAGGGTTAATAACATCGGGAATAGGAGGTAGAGGTACAGTGAAACATGGAAAACTGTCACTGTCTAGTGTGAAAACAGATTTAAAGTGTTCATTTCAACCATACAAGATTTTCTTCTTTGAACACCATCATATTCGAAAACAAGTTCTCATAGTCGGGAAAATGCGCAGTGATCATAATGATTCCAGTTCAATGCCCTGCGATAGTGGATGTTTATCCCAGACTCTTCTGCCATATCATCAGTGAAAACTAGCTGAAAAGCATCAGCCACTAACGCAACAGAAAACAGGCACGAACAGTACCTCCAGATTTCGTGCACTGCTGGCGCCTTCCGAGTCCTTCCGCACTTCGGTGTCAATAACGTTCTTGAACATGTTCATGACATCTAGCAGCGATGGCGAGTCGCCAAATGCTGGTTGGATATCACCACCTTCAGTGAGACCTGCAGCTGCAACACAACTTTCTTGTTCCTGTAGCCTCTCCGCATGGTTTCTTTCAAGCTGAAACAAACAGTGCGCGTCTATAACTTTGCTGCACACAGCTCACAGAAGTCAGAAGTGCAATGATAGACACACATGCCCACGGCGTCATCGCTTGTACACACATCATGTATGCCAATTCTATTCCCCACTTTTGAATTAGCCGCCGCACGTTAAAAAGCCCCAGGTGATTGAAATTATCCGGATCACTCAGAGTCGCTTTGGGACGTTAAACCCCACAAACCAAACCAACCCAACTACTTTAGAATCTCCCTGCACAGCCTCCTGCGTGTACAATGCACACACTACGAAAAAACGCATATATGCACATTTTCGATGCCGAGCCACGTTACAAAGATGATCTCACGCATACCATGGTAGCATTCTGGCAGATGAGCCCAGTGATTAACGCTTGCGCTCACCGTTACGTGACGGACTCGAAGAGGTTCGGGCGATTTGGAACTTTCGTCCTCGCCGGACCTACTAGAACTACCGAGGCCATTAGAACGCATCTCGCTCATTAATAAACGAAAGCGTTCGTCCAGTCATTCACAGGGGGCTGTTCACCGCACGTTGTTGAGGCTTGAATCCTGTGGTCTCTTTGATGCAGTTCTACGCGCGGTGACTCTTGCGGGTGCCAGTCGCGTTCGAAACTTCGTTGTCATTCACCCAGCACACCGGCTCCTGTTTTCTGCGCTGGTTCGCCGAGCTCCCTCCACATGGCTAAGGTGGCTAGAGTGGGCAGGTGTGAAAACCGGCCGGGGAAGCATGGCCCCGCAGCGCGCAGATGCCGTGTGGCGGCGCTGACGGCAGAGGCGCGGTAAGGCGTGCAGCCGATATGAGCGCTGCGCGTAGGCTAAAATTTTTACCACTGAGGCGAAAATGAGCCTGTTTCGCCGTGCGTTTTCTGCAAGTGCCAAAGAATGAATCCTTACCATAAAATAATGTTTCGTCAACTCGCATCATTATTCCCGTGAAATATGCTGCTTCACAAGCCCAGTTTGCATTGCATAGCTGGACTGAAGCGCGTTTTAATTGTGCTCATTTCGAGACGTTGCCCAGGATGTGAGCGACGCCGTAGTGGAAGGTTACGGAATGATTTAAACCACCTGGGTTTCTTTAACGTGCACTGACTCTGTGCGTTGCGCCGCCGTCGAAACGCGGCCACTACGGCGAGAATAGCACGTTGTAATGCGTGCCATAGGACCTCGCAACTGCAGTCGCATTGACTGAAGGCGCCCCAGCGCGCACAAGCCAGTTTTTGTCGCCGCTTGCGAACCTGTAGCATGTATGCCATCTAGACTCTCATGTAAGCAATCTCCGACGATTCTAGAGAGTGAAGCAAAACATCTGGCCGTGGAATCGTTTATTTACAACTGAAGGCCCCATTTCAACAAGCAGCAAACCAGAATTGGCTCCCTTCTGGGACCAGCTGACCCCAGCTCAAAACCAGAAGGCTTCCTTCTGGGACCAGTAGATCCAAGCAAAACACGATTGGGTGCCCTACAGGGACCATTTCAACCAGCAGCAAACCAGGTCTACGGGTTCCTTCTGGGACCAGATGAAACCATCAGAAAGCAGAATCTAAAAATTTTCACCAGGGGGGGGGGGGGGGGGGGGGGGGACTTTTGCAGAATTTCATCCACAACACACAAGGTTTCAGTGGTTTCCGTTTCTTCTCACTATCCTCATACCCTTAAGCAAAAAGTGAATCCTTGTGAGGCAATAAAACGTACACCTGATGCTGTCAGTGCAACAGAATGCTCAGAACAATTTTTGGCACATCACCAGTTGACTGTATACAGAATCTCTGCCGCAGCTTCAGCTGAACGCAAGTTTACTTTCCAGGACGTTTGCAAGATTGTAAAATGATACTGATCGTTGCAAAAGGCCTCCAAGGTCCAACTGATTATAGTTGCTTCAGCTAAAAGTTCTTTCGGTATGTTGCCTTTTTATTACAGAGACACGCATGCTGTACTGCTGGGACTCCGGAAGTTTTTTCGGGTGGTGGGGCAGGTCTTCGAGTTTTTTCAGTTGTTTGTCTGTTTATTCCTTTCTTTATTTAAATGTTTAATTTATTTTATTTGCTTTTTGTTAATATTTTCCTATCTCGCTGTTCAAAAGTGTATTTGTAATGCGTTTAAAACCTGAATTAAAACCGCCCCCCCCCCTCCCACCCCCACCCCAGTTCCGGAGTCCCTGGATCTTCTGCAGGCTTCACTATGAGTGGTCAAAACACCCTTCTTAGCCACATAGCCTGCAATGTAATATATCAGCCGCGCATCGCGGTGTCGTTCAGCATAGCTGTGATGGCCTACAGCCACTTCGACTTTTTCCGCAGCCACTTTTGCTGTTGAAGGCATCTCGCCCTCGCATAAAAAACGCTGCTATAGACACTCCAATACAGGCGACGAAACGAACTGAACTGACTAAAACTGCAACGGCGTGTACAAGGCCGACGCGGCTGAGCGGCTGAGCTTACCGCGCCGCTAGCTGCAGCGCCGCATTCCCCCTGGCGGCATTGGTGCGCAGAGAGGTCACGCGCGGCCGACGGAAAGCGGCGCGATCTTCACACCTTTTCATTCTAGCCACCCTAACACGGCACTGACTGCTGTAACCCATGACGTCGCCTCCGGTTTGAAGAAAAGACGTCACGTCCGGCAATTTTTTTGCCGTGGACCCAAAGGCCCGGAAGGAAATACTCATCTGTGTTCTGCTCAAAAGCTCTGTACACCGGCCCAGGTCTACGAAAAAGAGCATGCGCTGAGCGTGTTTGTATATCTTTTGTCAACCCAGCCCGACGTAACTCATGGTCATGTAAAACACGCATAATTACCAGCCTTTTGCGTGCTCCCGAAAGAGGGCGGGAAACTTGACAACAGTCCAATTGAACCACGACCGGCTTTATTTCTTATAAAGCCGGTCGTGAGTTGAACAGTTTGTGCGATGAGTTTTATACGCGGTCCGATTTTCTGTGGCCCCGCAGCTTTGAAAGTCTGTTGAGTGTTGACTTAATTGCACCTTACAATTGTGTGCTGTTACAATTCGCTTTCTAAAATAGGTGCAAAAATTGCGGTGAGATAAGCGATTACGCTTTGATGTCTGCAGAGCGAAACATGTTCTTCTTTTAAATTCATATTTATTTCAGAAAACAGCACTTGAAAAACTGGCAGGCAGTTTTCTGGTATGCATGGGCCTTCCCGATCCTTGCTTCGAGTCCGGCGTTCACTTGCTGGCGCAGAGGCTGAAAAAATAGGACGTTAAAATGCTGAGGCAGCAAAGGCTTTAAGGCGCCACAAGGTGAGCTCTCCACCTTCTGTGAGAATTTTAAAATGAGTGCTGTGCCACCTGCATCGAACATCGGTTTTACGTGGGGAAGATGTTTGGACCCAGGTGGCCAACTAGCATGGAGCGCATGAGGCAACTGTAAAAGCAAGCTTGCTTTTAAGGCCTCTAATCTTAAGACCTTTTCACAGCTGATGCTGTAAAGAGGCCTTAAAGAGATGAACATTGTGGACAATGTGCATATGTCCTTTGACTGTTTGGAAGCTTGTGAGGTGCATAAAACTCAGAAGGCACTGTTGCAGTGTTTGACAGGTCATTGGGGTGATATTAGAAGAAGACATAGTACAGCACAATGGGACAGAGAAAAGGAGCACACAGGATAAGCGCTGGTCCTTTGTGCTCCTTTTCTTTGTCCCGTTGTTCTGCGCTATGTCTTCTAATATGCTATACCAACAAGCCCGGCCAAACTACCACCTTGTTAAGATTGTGGTCATGATATAGGTTTCTTTGATTTGGCTGCACTCTCTGCACTAGTTCTGTGAAGTTCCGCGGTGGTGCCTGCAGCGTCAGTTCAGACAGTTCAAATGCAGCTTGGCACTGGCCGCTTCCAAAACGAATGGTCGAGTGCAGGCCCGATTGTCTGATAGCCTTGCTGTCGTCACGAAATTGCAGCCAACTGCATGCCGCCAACACCAAGACCACCAACCACCAAAATCCTGAAACACTTGGAAGAATTTTCAAGCAGCAAATCGCAAAGAAGTCTTACCATGAACCTGCTCTAGGAAATCATCGTTTCACAGAAAAAAAAATCATTGCATGTCTGCACACAGGCGACTTAAGAATTAGCGTTGAAATGCTCCCCATGCGACTCGACTTGACCGCTTAGGTCTTCATTATGACGCCTCAAACAGTCACTCACCTCCTCCATGTGTAGGTCGAAGAGGCAGAGAAGGTATGGCACGTGTTATTTAATGAAATGATGATAGTTATTTGCTGAAAGCTTTTGGTTTATGGGGGTTTAACATCCCAAAGCGACTCAGGCTATGAGGGACGCCGTAGTGAAGGGCTCCGGAAATTTTTATCACCTGGTGTTCTTTAAGGGAGCATAGACACCTAACTTTTGGGTGCGTGGTTTCTTCTGAGTGGTTATGGGGCTCGGCTGTTGACCCGAAGGACATGGGTTCGATCCCGGCCGCGGGGTCGAATTTTGATGGAGGCGAAATTCTAGAGGCCCGTGTACTGTGTGATGTCGGTGCACGTTAAAGAACACCAGGTGGTCGAAATTTCCGGAGCCCTTCACAACAGTGTCCTCATAGCCTGAGTCACTTTGGTATTTTGCAAATTCTCAAGGTGGGGTCGAAGACCCATTTCTCAAGCATTTCACCCTAAATAAGCCAAGCACCAGACCAGGGGAAAGCTTGTACCCATTGTATCACCGGTGGTTACCCGGCGGCACTGGGGATCGAACCCCGCACCTCCCGCGGGACTTACTTTGGGACGTTAAACCCCCATAAACCAAACCAATCTTTTTTGTAATGAGGTGTAAGGCATTATTATACATGGATAACCACGTGGTATGCTCCTACAGCTGCTAATTAATTTATAACTGAATTTCTTTCTCGTGCCGTTTCAGTTTCAACAACTGAACGATGACTGTGACCTCAAAGAGAGGTTGTAGGTCATGTGAGGCATGAAAAACTGCAATATAATTGGTGCTTTTACATTTGCTGTCATTCCTCCTCTTAAAGAAGGCTGGCTTCAGCACTGCAGTAAATTAAAATAATAAGGAGCAATTATATCGCCGTTTTTCTATGTCTCTAATGACCTAAAACCTCTCTTTGACGTCACAGCTCTCATTCGGCTGTTGAAACCAAAACAGCATGACAGAAAAATTCGATTATAAATTATTTAGCGGTCGTAGGCGAATACCACATGGTGATTCATGCATTGTAGTGTCTTCCGCATCATTATAAAGAAGAAAATGTGCCACCAGAATTAGGTCTCTATGCTCCCTTAACGTGCACTGACATCACACAGTACACGGGCCCCTAGAATTTTGCCTCCATCAAAATTCTAGAGACCCATGTACTGTGATGTCAGTGCATGGTAAAGAACCCCAGGTGGTCGAAATTTCCAGAGCCCTTCACTGTGGCGTCCCTCTTAGCCTGAGTCACTTTGGGACATTAAACCCCCGTAAACTATAAACCTTTCAACAAAGAACTGTCATCATTTCATTAAATAACTAGTGCCATACCTTCTCCACTTCAACCTACACATGGGCGCCGCCATATTGCTGCACCGCAGCTGCACTTACATTTTGGCGAGTGCAAACCAGCCTAGAACTTGTGCTGCACTTCTTGAACTAGTGCAGAAGGTGCAGCCAAATGGAAGAGACCTTGATTATGTGGCTATTTCCTTTGCATTGGGTGGGTGACAGCCTTTTTTTCCCAGTCATTACATAGAAAGAAGAAACAAAAAGGAAACATGGAAACATTCACTAATAAGACAACAGCTTTCACCTGCAGACCCCAAATGAACAAAGCCTGCCTGTTTAGTGAACAAAGCAACTAGGCTGTCACGGATCTAGCAAATTACAATTTTGAAAGTGGGCCTCCTGCTCTGAAATTGGGAATGTTTGTGCCCCTATAGGCAAGCAGTGGCGAGAGGCGAGAAGCCACAGACGAATGTACGTAGGACAGGTAGCTGAACGAGGATGTAGTTCCCATAATTGAAGAATACATGGAAAGACAAGGACGAGACATGTTTATGTTCTTCCTTCTATGTTTGTCGTTTTGTATTCGCAAGTTAGGAGCAGATGTTTGTTGTAGTTTCACTTTTTGAGGAAAATGGGGAGGGGGTTCTTCTTCATCTTGAGACATGCAGCCCAAAAGACAGAGCACAGGAGTGACTTACACAACATTAGTGTTTGCGTTTTGTTCCTGCTGTTCTGTGTGCTTGCACCCTTTGTCCTTAGATGAGGCATTGACATGATCTCACGTGGTGCTATGCTGGTAAAGGATGTGTGCTGCATGCATATGGGTGTGTGGCATTCAGATTCAAGCACTAATTCACAGCTTCTAGTGCAGTAGGAATTATGGGAGCAAAAAACCTCAAGGATGCAGATGAACAGTTTAGCTCTCCAGTTTGCCTTTTCTGAAAAATTCTGTGGCAGGAGGTTTTAATACATGTCAGCCCACCCCTCATATAATACTCCCTTGTGGGCCTTTGAGGTACAGATAAATAAAGAAAAAGTAGTGCCCTTTCAAACAGTACAATTTACAGCTTTGGTGCAAGATTTTCGGTGGCACTTTCAGGGAGTGTTTGCCCAGAGCTTGTAGTGATTGCTTAATGGCACTTGGTCCCAAGAACCAGACAGTTAGCCAATTGCTCGTGTGCCTCTTGATGAGAAAATCTGAGAGGTCAAACTGACAGTTTACCATAGCTGTGAACAGTAATGAGCTGGATGTATTGCCGAAGAGAACCGAGGTTATCTACTTGATAGTGCTAAGAATTTTGGGTTGGTTAGAGCATAGAAGGCTTAACATCATCTTCCATATCTTAATAGATGTGGCATTGTTGGCATGTGTAATTAAAAATTTGTTTTGATGTGTGTGGCTGGTGGGCTGTCAGCTCGGGCATGACAAAGTTGTAAGCTCAACCAGAAGTACCTGTGCTGTTTGAGCCCAGGGCAATAGCTTTAGTGAGGCCACTGCACTATGTCCTTGTTGTACATTTGGCTTTCGTGGTGCTCCAGCTTCCTTGTTCCCCAACCTCTGTTAGGAATGTCACCATGGGGCCGAGCGAAAGTGGTGTGGTGTAATTAGAGCAGTGGCATGGCCATAAGGTCCATCCGAACAGCACTGCGTAAGGCTTGTTTGCTGGATTGGCCCCGCAGTCAGAACTGAGGTGAGTTATTTGTGGGCCACTGTGGAAAAAGACAGTAGAGCAGCGGAAAACATGCCGCGAATGGTGGAGAGCTATAGTTTGGAGGCAACCTTTGATGCCTGCGTTGCCATTGTGGTCAAATTTATCTGTGAGACCATCAAGGGCAGCACCTGTTCTGAATGCATCGCATAGCACTAGATCAGAACTTCAATTTTATAGTTGGCTCATGGGCCTTATTTCAGGAGGTGTATGAATCGGTTCAGATTTTACGCTGAGACGCATCAAATTCAGCAACCTTAGTACTCACAGGTACAGTGAAACCTCGTTAAGGCGTACCTCGTGACACTGCAGAAAAGCTATGTGCAAAGCGGCAATATTGTCACGAAGAAGACGAAGTTGGCAGTGGTGCGAGAACGGAAAAGTCGCGTTATAGGCGAGTGGCCATTAAAATCATCTCACTGCCATCATTCATCGCTGCTTATTATTCGGCTGGTCGCCACTTAACATTTGGTGTGAGATGCGGGGTATCATCCCCATCCTGGTCCTGGAGCTTCGGAATCCTCCGCCTGCCGTGATCGTAGGCCGTGTGCACCTGGTTCACCCCGCCCGGCTGTGCCCTAGCCCGCCGGACCTGAACCGACCTCGCCGCTCACCCCTGGCCCCGTCCCCCGCCCTGACCACAAGACATGTTGACATGACTACACTGCGGCGACCCGAGACGCCGCCCACATGTGAGGACACCACCCTCCTGCCCATGCCATTTGGTGCGTCCAAGGGCTTCGGCTGTCGGCTCCTGGCGACCTGTGACCCGGAAGCTTCATGGACCAGGATTCATTCATGCATATCTTTCATCGTATCGTGGCGGCCAGCACTTCCCCCCATGCCATTTCTGTTGTACCGTCCTCTGAACGCATCTCCACTGAGGTGTCTCTTCGTCGGTGTGTTCTTCTATTCGCTATCGGGACGATCGCTAGGCAGCCCCAGGTAGTGTCACGAAAACGACGAAGCTGGCAGTGGCGCGGGAACAGAAAGGTCGCGCTATAGGTGAGCGGCCATTAATATCATCTCACTGCCATCGTTCATTGCCGCTTATTATTCGGCTGGTCACCACGTAACAATATGCCCAAACTGAAAGCAGCCTGAGTATATCCGTTTACCTGGTAAAAGATACCTGAGGCATTTCAAAGAATGCGCAGGTGAAACCTTTTAATCACATGGCTACTAGCGCAGCCTCAAAGGCGTATAAGCCAGGTCCCGGGTCCCGGCTGCTCTATTAATAATGCGCAGGTGAAACCTTTTAATCACATAGCTACGAGTGCAGCTTCAAAGGCATGTAAGCCAGGTCCCGTGTCCCAGCTGCTCTATTAGGCCATATTTGAGTGAACAAGCAAGTGTCTAGCACGCATGCAGTTTTTTCCAACAGTATGGGTTTAGCTGTCTTCAGCTTCCATGTAGGCGTTACTTTCATTGGATGGCGTTTTGCCAATGATGGAAGCAACAATGTCAATACCAAACTGTGCTGAAGAAGTCTTGGACTGCAAATACATGACCAATCATGCAAAAAAATGAGTCTCCACAATGCCTCCTCTGCAACAAAATACCTCCTGTAAACAGGAGGTATTTAGGAATACCTGCTCTATTCTGAGGCCTGGATTGGGAACAGTTGGGGATAAGAGTTAATGGAGAACAACTTAGTAATCTGCGATTCGCAGGTGATATTGCTAAGTCGCTCAGGAGATGAACTGCAAAGCAAGATCAGTGAGCAGAATGGTGGGTCTAAAGAATTAAAGGAGTATAGACCCATAAATTTTGGGTGCTGTGTTCTTGTTTGTAATGATGCGTAAGGCATTATTAAACATGGATTACCACTTTGTATTCCAGAAGTGTTGCTTGTTGGGCGAGTTGGTGATCCATGAAAATAGAGCAGCGCGTAACAAAACAGGACACAAAGGAGAGACACAGAATGACACGAGCGCTAACTGTCAACTGTTTACCACAACGAGAAACGAAAAAGATTGATAATTAAGTCAGCCTTTCGCTGGTTGCCATCGATCTAGATAGGAGAGCTCTTTCGCTGACAGTGTCACTGATGCCACGCTCACACACTTGTTACCTGCACGCGAAATACTACGAGCCTCAATATCTTCACACTTTCTTACTAATCAGTGAGGAACTTTTGCCATACTCTTGAATTTCGGTTGACGGTGGACCGCCGGCCCCTTTCATGACAAGGCCTAGCGAGTACGCAGGATTCGTGTGTGCGATTTCAGCAATTGCGGAGAGCGAATTCACAAGTTTTAGTGCCTGCAAATAGCTGCTAAGCGTAGTTTTGGCTACAGTGCCCTCAAAGCAGCGACTACCTACACCGCAGGACGCGAGTACAATAAGGGGGAAGTGCCGATATGTGACACGGTCTGCATAGCATGTGCAGAAGGCAGCCGGCAGCAGCCGTCGGCGTCGACTGTGGACAACAAATCTGGTTGTTTTCATTAATTCAAGTAATGCCCGTACATATTTATAGCCAAAGCGATCTAAAATTGACTTTTGGTGACATAAGAGAAAGCAGATACAATTAGCAGGAAGCACCGGTATCCTATGCGAAGCGTTTCCCAAGCAAACGATATAGCATCATCGGTGCTTATTGCAGTGTTATCATGGTGTGTAAATGAGTAAAAGTGCAATTTGTGAGCAAGAGTACATAATATTTAAGATAAGGAGAAGCCACCTTGCATTTTTTGCCACTTAAACGACCAGTACTGTTTGCGCACTGCAGCCATGTAAACAACCTCAGCACGGGGCTGTTGTCATAATCGTCGCACTCCTCAGGCACGATGCGCACGCACAGCAAAATGCTAAATGCTGTACTATTATTTTGAAGCACTCATTTAGATGGCGATGACGATTCATCGGCGCGGGCAGTGAGGGCATTCAAGTCCCGTAGGGTTTTGCAAGCGGCTTGGTCCCTGCAAAAAGGTTCTCGAAGGAAATGTATGTTCGACTTACAAACGCATACATGCAGCGGGGAACTCGTCGCACTCGGCACTTTTCTCTGCTCCTTCCGTGCCTCAATGTTACTCTTGTGCCACCTTTTGATAATTTGAGTTTAATTATCGAGTCGATGGATAGCGGACAAGAACTTGGTAGCTACAGCTACAAAACGCCACGGTTTTCACAGCGCACATCGGCAAAGGCATGCATGGCACGTGCCGCTTTTCACATGCAGGAGCACTTGACTGCTCAATAGAGACCACATTCATAACATACGAACATCATGCTTCTAAGCGTAAATAATAAAGCAGGGGTCCATCGATTTATGCTTCAAGAATCGAAAAACGGGTGCCACCAGGAAGTCTGCTTTCCCAAGGATCACTCAGTTCGCGTACTAAGTTGAAGGCAGAACACGAAAAATGCATTTTTTTTCGCTCAGCTAAAAGAAAAAACTTTTCGAGCGACCGCTGTCTACGGTGTGCATGCAAGCACCTCAACAGCTCGCAGCAGATGATGCGGGGCGTGTATGCCCTCGTGACGTCAGCGATCAGAGGTTGCCAGACCAGCAAGCAGTTCACAGAAGAAATGAAAGAAATTAGTTTTAAAATTATTTACTCCATAGAATCAACTGAAAATTCGGGGAATTGTAATTTAACCTGTTGGGAATTGAAGACAATTAGCAGGGTATGCGTGAAAACAGGCTGTCATGGCCCCTTTAAGTGGCACGTTAACGTCGATTCCCGGCGTCGTTGTTGATGTCCAGGAAACGTGGTCCACAACCCCCAGTGACATCATCAGCAAAGAGTAAAATTTCTTCCGAGGGTGCAGAGAATTGAACCAAGGGCCTTCAGATTGCGAAGCGATCGCACAACCCATGGGCCACAAAACCGCGTTGCTTCGTGCCGAGTAATGATTCATTTAATGTTTGTGTTGCCCTATGACTACGCTAATAAGTAGGTGTGTCACTAGAAAGGAAGGAAACAATATAAACTAAAAAGTGAATGTTTTTCGCCTTCAAAGCATGGAAGTAGTCTCTAGTGCCCTCCATAATTTATTCTTGCTTTGGAAGTTGCCGCAGTGGCTCATTGGTTATATAGTGCTCGGCTGCTGACCCGAAAGACTCTGGTTGATCCCGGCCGCAGCAGTCTCATTTTGGTAGAGGCGAAATGCTATAGGCCCATGTACTGTGCGATGTCAGTGCACGTTAAAGAACCCCATGTGGTCAAAATTTCCGGAGCCCTTCACTATGGCGTCCCTCATAGCCCGAGTCGATTGCTTTGGGACGTTAAACCCCCATAAACTGCATCTTTGCTTTGTATATGCTCATCTCCACAAACGCGAGGCCAAAGCATGGCAGATACGAGAAGCATGGACTCGGTGTGCAGCAAAAGTAATATCGCTAGTAATTAATTACTTTTCTGAGAAATTACTGCTTGAAAGTAACGAATTACATTAGAAATTATGGGGAAGTAATATAATTACTGTGATTTCATTACAGTAATTAAGTTACTGTAAATGGTACGAGACAAGGCCTTTTGCAATTTTAAGGCAAAGGTTTGTGCCACCTTCCCTTTTATTTTTTGTCTCCCCCCCCTTTCTTTGATGTTATGAATGCAGGGTTTTAGCAACAAGCTTGAATTAGCACCTTCGAAAAATTTGTTTGCTGGTCTGCACGTGATTGTCTCTATGTCCATGTTTTGCGCCATTTCCTAGTCCCTGGTATTTATTGGCACTTTCACTTCATTAAAACTTTTGTGAATGGGCTGGCACAAATTTCGGAAAGTTCCTTTTCTAGCACTTGCAAGTTGTTTCCATATTTTCGTTTTCCATGGGGCTGAAGTTTCATGGCACGTCCAGTCCGTCAACTATTTCTTAGCAATTTCAGATACTTTGTCCTGTTACACTTGTGCATTGTGGAAGAGCCTCAGCTGCTCTTAAGATGCTTTGTCTCCTTGTCTTTGTGCAGAGCAGCAGCGGCGTCTTCTCCGCAGTGCTCAGGTGCATTTGGGTGTCATGTCTCTTACTCTTACTTTCGTCCCTGTCTGTGTATGCGCTAGTCAATATGTTTCACAGCATTTGGGCAAAGCATTCAAAAGTGATGACTAGCTTGGCTGGAATTTTCTTTTGGTCTCTGAATGCATCGTATGATCAGAATTTGGCAAAATTGTGGACATGTATACCAGGGAATCGTTTCAAAAAGTTATCCAGGATTTGTATTGTGAATAAAAATAGCAGAACACGCATAATTTTTTGTTTTGTGAAACTGCAGATTACACGAACCAAGAACAAAACATCAAGATTCTACTGTTCTTTGAAGGGCTGTGACGGTGTTAACGGGTGTCTAGCAACCTAGAATTGTCAGGGGAATTTTGCTTACCTGAAAAAATCGGAGAATTGTGAGGGGTACCATCAAGAAAGTGGCCAAGTCTGGGAAAAGGATGGACTGAAATTAACGCAGGGGTCTGGCGCAAGTTTTAATGGCACTGTGAGTGTCCAGTACACGGTCCGTTCTCATTGGCATGACATATTTTTGCTTCTAACGAGTATTAGGCATGGCAGCCTGTCTGTTTTAGCTGTCTTTTTCTTGTCTTCAATTAAGTGAGCATTGTATATACTGGTTGTTTCTGTACAGGTTGCCACACTCCTCATTAAATTTGGGCTGGTGCATATGAATAGACATAGCTACGTTCAAAAGTATTTTCTGTGGAATAAGCCATGGTCATAGTAATGTGCATAATTCAAGCACTTTCAGTATGCTGATGCGAGGTGCCACGCCACCCTAGCGTGGCATCAAAATCGATCTAAATCTTGCTCTCAAGCCTCGTCAATCTTGTAGGCTATCGCAGAAACAAACAAGTAGGGGCTAGTTTCTCTGCGGTTCGAGCTGTGATGACGAGGTCATCAAAGCTGTTACTTTTTGTGGAAATCGCTTGGTACTTGGCCCGTGGCATTGCTGCTGTCAAAAGGGATGCCAGAGTGTGCCTCCATTGGAAAGGCAGTAAAAGGCAGTGCTTCTCACTGATGAGCAAACCAACCTTTGTCAGCCTTCTTGTTCAAGGGTTCCTTCTTGAAAGCCTGAAATCTTCTGTTGCAGTACAATGAGCAGTGTATGAAGGCCCTGAAAGCATGCAGAGTGTTCAGTTTAGAAATTTTCCAGAATTTTCTCAAAGTAGAGTTGTTTGTTTCTTCTATGAAAGCTCAGCACATATGGCCACCACTCTTATGAACCATTAAAAGAAAGCAAAAACTTGAGCATAATTTTAACAAACTTTCAAATCTAAGAGTCTGGATCAGTCAGGCACTTTTCGTCCAGTGAGAAGGGAAACAGCTGCTGAAATTCCTGCACAGATTCCTAGTTGAAATGTGCCAGAATCTGTGGGTCCCTTACGGCCAGGGATTCCAGTATGGTGAAACCCATACACAAGAGTTAAGCGGGCCATGTCCCGTCAAGAATGCTGCATCTGGGGCAGCATTCCACGGCTGGAGGTGTCACAAGGGAGTGTGGAAGAGGTAGTCTTGTTAATGCTCTCACTCTTGTTGTGGCTTAAGCTGCTGTTGATCGATTTTTTGTGTCATTTTATGTTTCTCAGCAATGCCACATCACGTCATACGCCTTTTCAGTGTCTGAACTGTGACAAGAAGAGCATCTCCACCGCAGCCGTGGCCTCATGCTTGAGTGCTCGCCTTGGCTATGGGAGGTCATGGGTTCGATTCCCGCGGTCTCCGGTCCACCTGCACCTCAAAATTCCCGTCAAATGCGGGCACAAAAACGACTCCACGTGGTTAAAACTCGCAGTCCAAAACTCTCGCCTTGTGCCAGTTACAAAACTTACAACGTTAACATTCACTTCTCTAGCCTCACGAGAGATGTGCTATAGCACTCTCCACTCACAAACCCCCTTCGAGCAAGGTGCGGCGGTATTTGCTCGCTACCGTTGTGGCTGGCTCACACGCATCGGCAGGTGTGCATGACGGGTTAAAAAAAAATTGGCAGTGGTTTAGCTTTGCTTAAACCTGGAGTGACGCGATAGCTACAGCTGGTCGAGTGTAACTTTGTCACGTGACCAACCACGTGACGAACGCATGATCAGCCATGGTGCCTCGCCGCCAGCAGCTGCTCCGCACCACGTGACAGCATGGCGGCGCAGCCACAAGTGGCACGCTGAAGGCTCAAAATGCTACCGTAGTGTAGCTATCGCTACAAAAAAAGATGGGCTTCTACCGCACAAGGCGGATTTAGGGTTGCTTGATGGCAAAACTTAGTTCTGATCCGTCAAGGCAACGGTTTGGTCGAAGACCCTTTTCCCAAGCATCTCACCCTAGATGAGCCGAGCACCGTGCCGGGGGAAATCTTGTACTCATTAAAAAACCAGTGGGTACCCCGTGGCACTGGGAATCGAACACAGCACCTCCCGAATGTGAGGTGGATGCTCTATTACATGGCCGCGCTTCGGTGCTATGATCTTCACCAAAAGGCCGAGAAGTGAAAAGCCGAAAGATTGTCGTTCGGCAGCTTACAAAGTCAAGCTGTCATGTTTTTTCCTGAACACAGTTGTGGCTCAGACAAATTGTACCATTCTACATGATTTCCCCTCATTCATTGCGATGCTAAATAAGCTTTAGGATGTGATAAATGATGAGGAATAAAATATTTGTGAAATGTTTCTTTTCATCACTGCATTTTGTGGAAACATGTTTGTATTGTCATTTCAAATATCTGTTTTAATATTTGAACTACTCGAGAATAAAGCACATCGCAGTACTGGCCGGCACTTCGAAAGGCCCTGGTATGCGCAGCATGTGTACGAGAGCAGACGATGCAGCGGTCCCTGTGGCACTTCTTTTGGAGCCCACATGACTAGGGTTGCTGCTCTTTCTCGGGAGTGACGTCATAACGCACCCTGACACTCAGAAATCGAAATCGCTCAGTATAAATAATGCGATAATATTTAACGCACATATTTGAATCGCGGAGCACGTATCACGCGCCTGGTGGGAGTATGCAATATTTGAAACTAAGAACACTTGAACCAAAAATTTGGTGTCTCCGCCCCTTTAAGGTTTTGGGTTTAGCATATGGAGCTGTGACCTCCTGTGTGCCAGCATCAGAAGCCTTTCAGAAACCCTTTCATTGTCTTGACTATTTTCATTCTTGGTCTCTGCCTTGTACACGCTTCTTTTTGTGTGTGGTTCTCCGGCACATCTTGAACAATGTTCCTTTTATCCTTTTTTTGAGGATCTTTCTAATGTCCATACGCAAAGCCACTACAGGAGTGCGTGGGCTGCTGCTATAGTCTGTTGGGAGATGTCCTTATCTTTTTTCTCTCATATGCATTCCATTTTTTGTGTGTTTGTTTGTGGGTTTATCTTAGTGGTTTATTAGTTTCATTTTAATGTTCTGAGTTTGCATACCTTTTTCTCTTTTCATGGCATCCAACCCTGTGTATGACTGACACTAGTGGAGGGACTGCAGCAGCTGACCTTGCATGGCGCAGCATTCTCTAGTCCCAGGCACCTATTCCTGGTTCCAGGCTACTGGCTCAAGATTGTGCCCACAAGTCTGCACCTTGGCCTACAAGCAGAGTCGCATTAGACCCATGTTGGCCAGGACTTCCATGCCAAATAAAGTATTCCTACCGACACGCCTTGTCAGTGATTAATGAAGCGCATGAATAAATGAGTGACAACTTCGTTGGCCCTACAGAAAAACCGTGTTACAAAGCCACCACATTGCTTCCTCTGAATAACCTACTCATCTTTGCGGTAAGTGCTTGCCGTGTGTCGCATCAGAGTCTGAAGTCTTGCTGCAGAACCGCATATTGCCTTCCTGTTTATGCCATTGCAGCAGAAAATGCTTCATAAAGTTGATGAAAAGAAATTTCACCAACATGCTGCTTTGAGGCAACTGCTAAAAGGGTGCTGAAGCCCAATGGAAATGTAAATTAGGTAATGAACAGGATGTTTGTGGCCACTGCGCGTGTCTACGTTTAATGCATAAGGGGGGGGGGGGGGGGGGGGCAGTTTCAACTTTTTTACAGGTGGGTAGCACCTTTTCTAATTGCATTACCACTGAGTGTGGGATGCTTGTACCTATACCACCACCTCACTCAGCACTTGAACATTTACAGTACTAAGGAAGCTCTTGCTGAACTTTGTAATAGGGGGGCCCTTTGAATTGAGTGTTCCTTGTAGGTATTTTACAAAGGCAAGGTAACTGTCCTAGCAGTGCTACTGGGATTGCAACTCGCTGCAAATGCGGCGGATTCAGTAGCACTGGGCCCTTGCTAGCAGTTTGTGAAATTGGCATTACCCGAAACTGCACTGTAAAAGAGCATAAAGAAAACGATGTCTTCCACAGTAATTCATGTCATGCAACATGACATGCAAACCATCACATGGCCAGCTTTTCCATTGTCTTCAGGTTCAAGACATCTGCCAGTTTCTATACGGTAGCTTCAGCCTGTTGCACTGGAAAACTACATTTCTCTTGAAGGCAGTTTTTTAGCAGGAATTTCATGATTTATGCTTCGGGTGCACAAACTGGATAATATCTGGCTTTAACTGCTAACAAGAGGCCCTAAATATCTGCTAAATTTGATTTATAGTCTTCTCTTACTGTTGTGACCTATCTTTCCTCAAGCAGAACAGTGGCCTAGCTGAGCTAGGTGGCTGAGTGAATTCGCATCACCTGTTGTCCGAATATTTTTTTTCTTGGTCTAACTTTTCTCAGCTGCTGAGGGTCATTATTGCCAGAGAGGTATGTATAAGGTACGTGTGTACTCTACACAGAAAGGGAAATCGCTTAATTCAAACCAGCGGTACTTACAAACTGGCACTTCGCTCCCGTCAAAATCGCGTATTTCAGTGCAACAAAGCTGCCGGTAATATAAGCGTACGCAACGGCCGTAGAGCTTGCCTGTCCTGACCGATGAAGCATGGCAATGCAGCATTCTGCGTGCGGCAATCGTGGAGAACCACTCGCCTACTGCCCCTGTCACACGATGCTTTCGAAGTGCAGTTTCTCTTCCCAGCTGCGCTCCTGTTCCTGTCGCGACGTGGAACCAGTTTATTTTAGCGCATGCGGGGCCGATCGAGTGGAATCTGTGAAGCGCTGCTATTAATGCTGTCGGTGCTGATGAGCGGTCGCAAAAGAATGAAAAGACCCATACCAACCCCTCTGGTCGGCCTCTCTTCATTCCAAACTCTGTGTAATGAAGTATTTTTACCCTTCGCTTCAAATCAGCATAATTTGAACAAATTTTCGGTCGTGTAATAGTTGAAGTATCGAGACGTCGAATGCCTGACCATTAGCACGTGGCCATATATATATTTCCCATCTATGGCGCGTGCACGATTTGGCCCTTGGATATATTGTCTTCATCTCCAAAAGACTTGTCGCAAATCTCAAAAGTTTATTATAGCGACAAATTTATATGTAAGGCAGCTCAAACGGAGCACGGCTACAAAACTACCCCCGCATATAAGCGTCCACTCTTGGTGCTCTTAATTCAGTTCCAATAGATTGACCGAAAGTTTGAGCTGTAAAAGCGAGCACGAAACAACGAGAGTTCATTGTGTGAGCGTGTGTTTGAGGAAGGATCATGCATAAACGGTTTTACTACTAAACGCATTGATCATGGTGCTTCAATGCGGCACAGTGAAACGGTGATATCGATACGAGATGGAATTCTGCAGCTGGTGCTTCTAGCCCTCGCAATGAAAAGTGGCAGGATTGATTTTTCCCTTTGCAAAACGAGCATCTAGTAGAACCCCGCTGTTATGTTCACGGTTGCTGCGTTTTACCCGGTGCTATTTTTTTTTTTCCGTATGAGGCCAGATAGTCCAGCTGCCACAGAAGGCTGTACAACTGAAACTCAGTCGCCTATATCTGTTACATAATGCAATTGTTGCATAATTCCCTTGTCGTACGTCACGAAAGTCATCTCACGATGGTAGTTTACACCGTCCCGGAATTCGTTCAAAGCGCACGTAATGGCGACGCCGGCCAGAAAAAGCGAGACTATACACGTACTCTATATAGGCGCTTGTTCGCCGCTGCGTTCGGCGACTTCTGGAAGGAAGCACCCAGGCCAATGCCAACACACTTACAGACCATGTGATTTTTGTGCGTCTGTTGGCACATTTACATCGCCGTTGCGACACTATCGCGAACGACAGCACAAAAACAAAACTATGCCGGGGCAGACGGCACAAACAGCGCTGTACAAAATGTGCTTGCGTGGGTTCGCTCCGACAATTTTGTTTCTGCCATCTGCTTTAATTATTCTTGTCACCTGCACCTTAAAGTACACAATTTCTAGATTACAATAGGCGATGATCCTATGGGATTAATGCGGCCACCGCGATAGCAGCGAAGAAGCGCACGCGTACCGCATCTTCGCATGCTCCAGGCATGCTCCCTCTTCATTGCTAAATCTCTTCCACAGACAGCTGCTCAGGCTAACCCAGACTCATGGCAGTGCGTTTCTGAAGTTCTGCACATGCAGAACGATCGTGAGAACCACACAGCCTTGCTAATTCCAGAGAAGCTGTAGGTGGATATATGTCACAATGATAAAAAACTGCAGGCAGCGCTGCACAATTTTTTTCACGCTAAACATTCGGCTACTACGTTTCCTGGCTGTTCTGTTCTTTTTTTCTTTTCGCGGTCACATGAAAAACGCGATGGCAATGTTCTGTTGCATTCAACGCTTTGCTGCATTTAACAATTGTATATGAACACGAGTGCACACTCAACTCTCACCTTAGGTTGTACATGCAGCCTAGAAACTGAGCTTCATATTGTCTCTGGAACTTTAAATAAAAAAAAACTAATGTTTTGCTGCATATCTAAAGAGATCAAATCATCTTTGGAATACCAGATTTCATCTATATGATTCAGCACATTAGCATACCAAAAAATCATATATTTAGATATCTGCAGATGCACACAAATCGCGTACATCCCCACCTAGACGATATGACCACATATGTCACACATGCCCAAGAATGCTGATTCCATGGCTGCAGCTAAGGTTTTCGGCCAGAAGAATGGGTAACAGGGCGAGCTGATGCAAGTTGATCGCTTGCAACTGAAAAATAATCACTAGAGAAATGCATCCCAGTATGTGCACTCACAATTGCAGCTGAACTAGTTTTTATTGTTATGTGAAATATGTAGTAGTTACGGAAGAAGAAAATAAGTAAGGCATGTATTGCACAAAACAAAAAAATAAATGCCATTCAGCAGGTGCATGTGAGAGTTTTCAGTTGGAAGATATATATATATATGCCGAGCCTGATTTATCTTCTAGAAGGTACTCTATATGCTATAATCACTAAAAAATTGATGGTCTACAGTGCCTTTCTACGAAGACTTGACAATTTTTAATTAGATTTTTTTGTGTTAAAATAGTGTGTCAAAATAAAGCTAACCAGCAGGCTGGTAATCTAGTATATAAGATTTAATTTTTACCAATTACAGTAATGTGCCTTACTTATTGAAAGGTTTATTATAGTCGACCGTAATATCCGCATCAGTTTTTGGATTTTTCAAACTATGATTCTCGTTGCGGCTGCAGCGCAAAGCCAAATGGGTGAAACTGCATGGGCCAGAAGGGCTTGCAGCCGCGCCTACAAGTACGTACCCAGCTATCTCCTCTAGCAGTTCCCGCCACGGGCACTTAAGTATATACTATACACTTTATTCCCTGTTACTGTTTTTCCAAGTTCAGCCGGTGTCAAAGGAGATCTCTTAAAGAGCTATTTCTTATAAAAGAAGAGCTAATCGAAACTAGGACACGTCTCGCACAGAAAGATTACAGCAGAAGCCTTAACACAGCTGCAATGCATGCGTGCAGGCTTTCGACTGGTATCAACTGAAAATGTAGACAGTTTAATTTGACATATCCAAGCTGAAACCACATAGAACCCTGTGGTTTCCATAGCTGGAGACCATTGGATATCTGCCATGCGTATGAAGTTGACCTACTGTTGGCCCAAGACAGAAACATTTAGCTTCTATTAAGTCGCTAACTGGAACTATTTGCAGTCATGTTTCAGGTGCAGCTCAGTTTTGATTATAGTTTCACTTAGTTCCAGCTGGAACAATGCTTTGGAAGTGAAGGTGTGCCATCACATATTAGCAAACAACTATGGTTCTTTGTTTAAAACTGTGGCCAACAGGTTTCTGGTTGAGAATGGGTGATCTTGGTTCATATAAGCTGCAACTATGCCAAATTCTCAATTTACGATATTTCCCTTGCGTGCATGTAAATCCAGATGACAATTATTCAGTGAAGGCCAATTATATTTCACCTTAACTAGCTGATATCATATCTTCTCGACCGCAGAAAAAAATAGGTTTAAAGCTCCTTCAAGTAAGTGCTGTAGCAATATAAGACCCATTTCATTTTCAATGAAAGGGATAGAATTTTTATCAAGTACAAAGATACAGTAGGGATTAAACTGTAATGTGGAACATAGGTCTAATGATTACTTGGGAATCACAAAGCTGAACTTTTCTCATTAAATAGAAGTAAAATAGTTTGCTTATTATTAAGATGCCAGGTTGAAAGCTCTTGACATTTGTTGTTATCAAAGCTGCTGAGGCAAGAAAACTGTAAAGCATAGATCGTACCCCATTAAAGGTGAAGCATGGAAGAATATACATCAGATGAACCCGTGTTCAGTGCAAAAATGATGCAGACAGTACAAAAAGTGCCAGTAGTCCCTGTAGAAGAATTTAAATGCCCAGATTGCAGTATAAATCAATCATAAAACAATGTTCGGAACAATGCTTGCATACAAAGTTTCAAATCAGGTACAAAATAAAATGTACTTCACTTGTCCTGTCTATACATTGATGGAAAGGCATGAATGCCTGACAATGTACCAGACCTCTTTCCTATTCGTCTGTAATTGTAGATACATCAGATAAGGCAGACTATATAATTACTGCAACAGGAAGCAAAAGAAGAATCAAAAGAAGCAAAAGCTACCAGAAACAATTATCCCAGGCACAACAAATGCAGTTTTTTTTTTTTTTGAAACGTTCCAGTCAAACTGATCATAGTGCACTCACAGTGGGAATGTGATTTCGGAAGAAGTGTGCTATCAAGTAGAATTGCGTTTACATGATATGGTGTTTGTATTGTGCCGTGGTTAAACATTTTCAGTCTCACCTTGTCTATGCTCTTTCTGAAGATGCCGTCTGGGAAAGGCACTTTCATTTACCTTCCACACACACATGCACACAGACAACAGCGGCTTTTTCACTGCCAGAAGACTGCGAGTGGTAGTGCAGTAAAACCTTGAAGATTAATACAGCAATTCAGTTGCCCCTTCAGGCTGTGCACAGATGTCACAGTAAAAAGCTCATTGGGTGACCCATAAAAGTTGTCAGGTACATAAAAGCCAGCATGTTGCCTTCCTGTGCTTAGCTAAACCTTGCAGGATCATGCAGCAAACCATCGGTGCAAGGTGAGACCCTATCTCTCCCATGAAGGGGCTAATCTGTGACATCTTTGCAGAGTTTTTTTTTTTTTTCAATCAATAATAACAGTAACAATAATAATAATGCCTTATCCGCATTAAAACAATGTTATGTCTAAGAAAGGCTTCTAAAATACTTCAGATACAACTGCAGCACAAGCACCCAGATTTACATAAAGCAGACACAAAATAATCGTCTTGTGGCAACATGACAGGATCTCTTTTGTAGCCTTCCTGTTCCAGACAAACATCTCACTGACCCCCAACTTCGTATTCTTCAGTGCATCCTTTTTAAGATACACCTATCACCCCTGGCCATTGTTTCGTCTACCATCTGAGAGTCTTCCCTGCATGCCCCATTAGCACCAATCCCTATGCTAACCTGGAACGTTCCCTTTTCTTCTGCCCCATTGCCTTTCAATTACAGCATTACCCACAGCCTCAGACAAGCTGATACTGAACAGTTGGCTTTGGTGACCCTGGCACAGGATGTCCATGGCGCTTCGTATTATGTCATAATAAAGCTGTTTCTCTTTCTCGCACACACACACACGTGCGTGGCTGCTGCAACATCCGTCCATGCGTGTCTTCCTTAATTGGAATGTGGATGTTTGCGCTGCAGTTACGTCCAACGTATCAAAACAACTTGCCTGAAACATTGTTTTCCTCCTAATACATTTTGTTTATTGGTGATTATATTGGAGTGCCTGTCTATTTTTTGGCTTGGTGGGTGCCATTTATCAAACTTTCCTCCCTCTGCATAAATCAAATGGATGATTTTTTGCTTTGTCTGGTGTCTTGAAATAATGCTGCTCACACACCTAATCCTTTTTTTGTACCGTATATAAGACAGTTGATCACTTGCTTTTGTTCTGCTGTTCGATATGCAAGCAATGAGTATCTGTGTGCAGTTTATGTCCAAGTTGAACGAGCCCACGCTTGCCTGTGGCTTGGCTTTATGGGGTTTATCGTCCTAAAGCGACTCAGGGTGTGAGGGACGCTGTAGTGGCGGGCTCCTGATAATTTCGATCACCTGGGGTTGTTTACCATGCACTGAATTATCGCACAACAAAGGCATTTCATCTTCATTGAAATGAGGCCAACAGGGACAGGATCAAACCTACGTCTTTCAGGTAAGCAGCCGAGCACCATAACCACTAAGGCACCTCGGCGGCTTGCCCATGCTTTTAATTTAGTGTTTTGGTGTATGCATTGCATTCGTCATCACCTTTTGGGTCACCTCATCAAGCCACTAAGAGCAATAACTTTTTGTGGCTGCTCCCTCCTTGCAAGAGAAGAAAATTCAATTTGAATTTGAAAAAATTATGTATTAAAATATTTCGTTTCATCACCTTACTTATTTACTCTCAAGTCTCAAGGGAATTATTTAGAGAAATGGGTGAACAGAACAAATTATTAACACAACAAATCAGTTACAGCTTTCTTTAAGGTGATGTTATTGACGATCACAGCGATGAAGGCAAAAAAGGTGCTTGCAATCATTACTTGTGTGTTGGAAAAATGAATTGGAATATAGATGGATGGATGGATGGATGGATGGATGGATGGATGGATGGATGGATGGATGGATGGATGGATGGATGGATGGATGGATGGATGGATGGATGGATGGATGGATGGATGGATGGATGGATGGATGGATGGATGGATGGATGGATGGATGGATGGATGGATGGATGGATGGATGGATGGATGGATGGATGGATGGATGGATGGATGGATGGATGGATGGATGGATGGATGGATGGATGGATGGATGGATGGATGGATGGATGGATGGATGGATGGATGGATGGATGGATGGATGGATGGATGGATGGATGGATGGATGGATGGATGGATGGATGGATGGATGGATGGATGGATGGATGGATGGATGGATGGATGGATGGATGGATGGATGGATGGATGGATGGATGGATGGATGGATGGATGGATGGATGGATGGATGGATGGATGGATGGATGGATGGATGGATGGATGGATGGATGGATGGATGGATGGATGGATGGATGGATGGATGGATGGATGGATGGATGGATGGATGGATGGATGGATGGATGGATGGATGGATGGATGGATGGATGGATGGATGGATGGATGGATGGATGGATGGATGGATGTGTGGGTGGATGGATGGATGGATGGGTGGGTGGGTGGGTGGGTGGGTGGATGGATGGATGGATGGATGGATGGATGGATGGGTGGGTGGGTGGGTGGGTGGGTGGGTGGGTGGGTGGGTGGGTGGGTGGATGGATGTGGATGGATGGATGGATACGGCTGAATCCTTTAAATCGGGCGGTGGCTCAAGCCACCTAGCCATGACTTACGAAATTTTACTCTTCTCTTTGATTTTAGCCACCAATCAGATAACTTTCGCTTGGTTACTTCTACCCGCTTAAAATCTACTTTCCTTTCACTGTCCTTAAATCCCAATGCCTTGGATAAATCAGCTCCGCTGCTTTCCACTGTAGGGTGAAGCCCTTTACAGAAAAGTATCAAGTGTTCAGCCGTTTCCTCC